>NW_006239299.1:9608-38585 GCF_000226075.1 Solanum tuberosum | reverse complement strand
GTCGTCGAGATAGCTATGATAGGTTCCAACAAGAATTCTTCATCTCTAGGGTTGGTTGGGAAAGGCATAGGGCTATTGTTTTTGTGATGGCCTTTTTGGGTATTATGATCTTCCCAAAGAAAAAGGCTTGTGTCGACATCAACCTACTTCATATGGTTATCTTCATGTTTAGAGGACCTATTAGAGTGACCATCGTACCCATGATCTTGGCAGAAATATTTCGATCATTATCCCTCTGCTCTAGAGGATATGATCACTTTAAGGTTGATAGGGGAGGGGGGCTGATTTGGGTGTTGGAACACTTCTATCAAAGACAAGCAGAAAATGGCGCTGAAGCAGACTTACATAACAAAATCAGAAGCCATGCGGCGAGATTGAGCATGTGGGATGCCCCAAATAATGAAGATGGTTGGCGCCTTTTCCTGACCCACCTCACAGGGAACCGTATTTAATGGCGACTACCATGGACCCATGGCCGAGCTCTGTTGAGAACCAACCACGCCTATTTCATTGAGTTGATTGGGTTGGAAGGCTTCGAACCTTGCACACCTCTAAGAGTCCTCCGACAGTTTGGAATTACCCAAGGCGTTCCTCTATGGTCAAATATGGCATTAGTAGAGGTAGATTATGAAGGAAGGATACCGATCGAGAGGATCTCTGCTTTGATACAAGGATGGTATGACATTCTTGACTTAGGCATGGAGGTTGAGTCTTGGTGCACTCCTGAATATTATACTTGGTTTATGATGGGAGGAATTCTCGCAAGGCCCAGTTGTGACAGGATTTTAGGGTTCACAGACACCCAAAGATCAAATCAAATTGGCACGGAGCTATTGAACCTCATGCACATCACTACAACCATGTATCATCAGATGACTCCACGGTCTGTCGACCATCTCATACAAGCAGTTGATGATGAACTAAATGAAGAGATGGAGGAAGACCCAGAAGAGGATCCTAGAGAGCCAACTGAGGAGATGGAAGGGGATTTAGAAGGATATTTAGAGCATGACCCTAACTTGTATGACCCTAGAGATGGATGAGTGATGCATATGGAGGATGAACCTGTCCCAATAGTAAAAGACACTCACTCAGAATATGATTCCATAGGGTTTGATGAAGGGGAAGATTCAAACAACTGGGAATGGAAGATCGACGAATCCCCAGAGTACCACCCAGAGCCATTTTATGATGGGGACGATGACGGTGACGATACCCCAACCTGGCCGTAGGTCATCTTTCTTTTTTGAGCTCTTTCCTCAAAGTGTCGTATGGCATATCCCTCTTGTATGCCTTATGGCCACCCATGTACTTTCATTTCTTCATTGTAATAGCCAAACTACCTTAATCAATGAAGTTATGTTTGCTCCAAATCTAAAATGTGTTTAAATGGATCATTTATTATCAAACTGATTGCAACGTAGGCCTACCTCAGGCAAAAAGAGGTTCTACATTAGGACGCGTTTTGAATGTCGCCAAGTTGGCGTATATATGTGTTACACTTATATATTTGTTACATCTTTCAATATTTTCCAAACTAACATAGTTTCCTTTTTATTTGTTTTCTTTTCATTTTCATCATTTATCCCCAAAAGTACGTTGATTTGTGTCGACTTGCAAAATGGCTGACTCACGATATAACCTTCGACCAAAAGGAAAGATGACTGATAAAGACGGCTTCAACGTTGCTGCAAACATAATGATACCTATTGAGAACCCCGAAGGTTCTCGAAACATGATAGACATCCAAAATGAAGAGAAAATGGCTCGCATGGAGCAAAAGCTTGAGATCTTGAGGGAAGAATTACGCCAAGTGCGAGACTTGGCCAAACTGTCGGCTACCACTTTCCCTATTTTCAAGACGCCTATCTACTTCGCAAAGGATGACTTACCTTCTGCCGACTTGCCAAATCAGCCAGAACAAACTCAACAGGCTCCAATTTACGGTCGAGTTCCACCAGCTTCTCAAACCGCAGTTAGGACCATTCCCGACCTTTCCAATCGCAACCCAACCATACCAACAATGCAGCAGAAACTTGGGGCACATGTCGCCGCTCCCTATGAGCCACATGTTCCACCCGTATATGTCGCTCGAGCTCCTACCTTCACAATGCCAGCAGTGGTTAATGTCCCGTACGAGGTCGATCACTATGCAGAAATGGAGAAAGATACCCAGATAAAAGAAGATGCATCAATAAATGCCCAGCTTCAGGGTATAAGAAAGGCATTGAAAAGCTTACAAGTTACTAGAGGAACAAAGAGTCTGGATTATGACGACTTGTGCATCCATCTAGACATTGACATGTCGGTATGGTACAAACCACCGAAGTTTGACATGTTCGATGGAAAAGGTGACCCTCACGCACATTTAAGGGCATACTGTGACCAGTTAGTCGGTGTAAGGAGAAATAAGAAGCTGAGGATGAAGTTGTTCATCCGTAGTCTGTCTGGAGAATCATTGACTTGGTATACCCGCCAAGACCCTCGCAAATGGCGTGACTGGCAGGAAATGGCTGAGGACTTCATGACTCGTTTCAGATTCAATACTGAAATTACTGTTGAGAGATTCTCATTGGCCAATATTTAATGAAGCCATCTGAGAATTTCCAGGAATATGCACGACGTTGGAGAACTGAGGACGCAAGGGTGCAACCGCTACTAGATGAGAGTGAGCTCTCGAAGTACTTTATTCGAGCTCAAGAAGGTGTCTACTTCGACAAGATGATGTCAATGATGGGCCAGAAGTTTGCTGAATTTGTCAAGATGGGAGACTTTGTAGAGGAGGGTGTTAAATCTGGGAAGATTCAGTCTATGGTCGCATTGCAAGCCGCAAGTAGGACTATACAATCAGGTTCCATTGGCGGCATAAAAAAGAAAATGGAGGATGTTTCAGCTGTCACTTACCAACAAGGAGGACCATCCCACCGATACCCCAATAATCCCCAAATCGCTGCGCATGCTTCATACGTCCCATACATAGTGTATAATACCCAACCACACTATAATCCACCCAGAGCACCAGCATACCAAAATCCTCCAAGACCATATTTCCTTGTCCAAGCACCAATCCAACAAAATAGACCAGCATATGAATCGAAACCACGTCCAAATCTTGAAGCTAGAAATACTCGCACTTACACACCAATTGCCGAACCCTACGCCCAATTGTTTGAGAGGTTGAGGACAACGGGAGTGCTGCAACCAGTTGAAGGAAAACTTCTTGATCCAATCCCTCGTAATTTTGATGGAAACAAGCGATGCGCTTACCACTCGAGAATCCAAGGACACGACACATAAGATTGTTATGGGTTAAAGAACCAGATCGAGTCTTTGATCAGAAGAAAAGTAATCAAATGCACTCCAGCGCCTCCTAATGTGAACAATAACTCCTTGCCAAACCATGAGAATCGAAAGTCAACATGGTTTCTCTTGATGAAGAATATGGGGGACCCTGACTGTCCAGACATAGATGAACCAGATGCCATGACATCTTCGGTGCAACCTGTTATCACTGTTCAACTAAAGGTACCTCTGACTGTCCAAACATATCTCCCAAGAGTTGTAGTGACTACTCTAATTGCTAGAAAGCCTGAATATGACACCAAAGCAGTCCCATAGGACTATCGAGCGGACGCCAAGGGCAAGATGATCGACATTGTTGTAGCTCAAGGGATGACCAGGTCAGGGAGGTGTTATGCCTAGAGAATCTAAATCAAAGAGCTCTTGGAAAAGAACAGAATCCAAAGAACAATATTACCGATGCTGAAGCCGCATAATTTGGAAGAAGATGCAGCCTAAAGACTATTCAGTCGAAGAGCAGCTGAAGAAGACGCCTGCCCACATATCTATTTTGTCTCTACTTATGAGTTCTGAAGCTCATAGGAATGCTTTGATGGAAGTGTTAGATAGAGTGAATATTCCAAAAGAGACCACTAGTGAACCTTAGCTTAAATGATTGGAAGAATAGTGGAAGCTAACAAGATTTCTTTCTATGATGATGAGCTGCCTGCAGAAGGGGATGGGCACAACAAAGCGCTTCACATCGCAGTCAAGTGTTGTGGTAAGTTTGTGACTCGATTTCTAATTGATGGTCACTTTGAGGGATTTATGTGTTAATATGGGAGAGATAAAGGAAAGTCGTGTGAAAGTTAGAGCTTTTGATGGAGCGCAAAGAAGTGTCATTGGAGAGATCTATCTCACATTGCAGGTGGGGCCGGCTGAATTCCCCATCCTATTTCAAGTGATAATTGTATCATCCAACTACAACCTGTTGCTGGGAAGACCATGGGTTCACATGGGAAAAGCAGTTCCTTCCACTCTTCACCAATGTGTAAAGTTTGAGTGAGGTCGCACCGAAGTTACCATCCACGGGGAGCTAAGTCACCCTATCCTTTTGTTAATTATATCCCAGTCGCTGACGAGTTAGACGGAGCCACCTTTCACACTTTGGAAATTATGCAAGCTATAAGGGTCGGTGAGGAAGCAGAGATAGGTAATACAAAGTTGTCAAGTGCAGCGAAAATGGTTGCGTCAGAGATGTTCAAATATGGATATCAGTCTAAGAATGGACTTGGACCTAAGTCCAATGCAAGGTTGAGCCGATCCAGCTGAAGCATTAGAGAGGCACCAACGTACTCGGATATGAGCCTGCCTCGAGAAGAGACCGTCACTAGTCAAGCGATACAATCTTTGTACCATAACAAGATTTGATTCCAGATTAAGTTGGCGTTGATAACATCGTAGAAGGAATAGGCAATCTGTTCGTAGCCATGGCTGGAGAAGAAGAATGGATAAATCTCAACAAGTTGACCATCCGTGATGCGGAACCTGGAGAAATCTCGCAGAATGGACCACCAGCCTGTCCCTATTTCAACCAAAGTCCTGGTAGTGTGGAAAAGTAGTCTCAATTTTAAAATTTGCATGATCAAATTGAGGCTTGAATCATGCCTAATCTTTTGTTGCTTGCCTTTTCTAAAAAGCTAGAATGCTTTAAAATAAAAAGGCTTTATTTTCTTTGAAAAATTTCTCGTTATTCTAAATATCTATTTATTTTTACTTACCTTTTGCACTTTTCAGCACTCATATTAATAAAAATCCTCATTCAACGGTTATGACATGTAATGAATCCACCGAGCAAGGTGAAAGCGATGAACAAGATCATGAAGAGTACGATGAAAGCATGATGCCGGAAAATCTACCACATGAGATCGAGCAAGTTGAAAGTCAGAGGTTGTCAACTTAGGAGATGAGGAAATCGTGAAGGAAACACGAGTCAACATACATTTGGAGGCTGAAAGAAAGCAAGAGTTAATAGAGTTGCTTAAGCAATATGTTGACGTATTTGCTTGGCTTATGATGGCATGCCAGGATTAAGCACTGATATTGTCTCGCACAAATTACCGACTGATCCCACTTGTCTTCCCGTTAAGTAAAATACAAGAAAATTCACGCCAGATTTGAGTTTAAGGATCAAGGAGGAGGTAACTAAGCAAATTGAGGCGAACGTTGTGAGGGTTACAAATTACCCCATATGGTTAGCCAATATTGTGTCAGTACCAAAAAAGGATGGAAAGATTAGAATATGTGTAGACTATCGAGATCTCAGCAGGGCCAGTCCTAAGGATGATTTCCCTCTTCCAAATATTCATATACTCACTGATAATTCTGCAAAACATGAGTTGCAATCATTTGTCGATTGCTTTGCAAGATATCATCAAATCCTGATGGATGAAGATGATGCAGAGAAGACAGCGTTTATCACTCCATGGGGAATGTATTGCTACAGAGTAATGCCATTTGGTATCAAAAATGTCGGTGCTACCTATATGAGAGCCATGACTACCCTTTTTCACGATATGATCCACAAGGAAATTGAAGTGTACGTGGATGACGTCGTTATCAAATCCAAAAGAAGTTCAGACCACCTGGATGACTTACGAAAGTTCTTTGAGAGGTTGCGTAAGTATAATCTGAAGTTGAATCCCGCAAAATGTGCATTTGGAGTACCCGCGGGAAAACTATTGGGATTCATCATTAGCAAAAAAGGCATAGAGTTGGATCCATCAAAGATAAAGGCAATCCAAGAGCTACCTCCACCCAAGACCAAGAAGGACGTAATGAGTTTCTTGGGAAGACTGAATTACATCAGTCGGTTCATAGCTCAATCCACAGTGATCTGTGAACCCATATTCAAGTTACTGAAGAAGGATGTTGCCACGAAATGGACAGAGGAATGCTAAAGGGCTTTCGATTAAATCAAAGAATACTTGTCCAACCCACCAGTATTGGTCCCACCAGAGCCTGGAAAGCCTTTGTTATTGTATCTATCTGTCATGGATAATGCATTTGGATGTGTATTGGGGCAGCATGATGAGACAAGTAGAAGAGAGCAAAGCCATTTACTATCTGAGCAAGAAGTTCACACCATACGAGGCAAGATACACCTTGTTGGAACTAACATGTTGCGCTTTGACTTGGATCGCGCAAAAAATTAGGCTTTACCTGTCTACATACAGCACGTACTTAATCTCAAGAATGGATCCACTCAAGTACATCTTTCAGAAACCAATGCCTACAGGTAAGCTGACAAAGTGGCAAATTTTGTTGAGCGAGTTTGATATTGTGTACGTGACACAAAAGGCCATCAAAGGACAAGCCTTGGCTGATCACCTCGCAGAAAACCCGGTGGACCAGGATTACAAGCCACTCACGACCTACTTCCCTGATGAAGAGGTTTTGTTTGTAGGAGAAGACATATCAGAGTCATATGATGGATGAAGAATGTTTTTTGATGGAGCATCAAACTCTATTGGAGTTGGAATAAGAGCAGTCTTAATTTCGGAAACAGGTCAGTATTACCCAATCTAACCAAGATTAGGTTCTACTGCACCAATAACATGACGGAATATGAAGCTTGTATTCTCGGACTTAGAGTGGCCATAGACATGAATATCAAAGAACTCTTGGTGATAGGAGACTCCGACTTGTTGGTTCATCAAGTGCAAGGAGAATGGACCACTAAGTATGTCAAGATCCTTCCTTATTTGCATTACATAAAAGAGTTGAGTAGGAGATTCACAAGGATTGAGTTCAAGAATGTCCCTCGAGCTCAAAATGAGTTTGCTGATGCTTTGGCAACATTGTCCTCAATGATTCAACATCCAGACAAGAATTACATCGACCCTATCGATATAGAGATACATGATCAACATGCATACTGTTTTCATGTAGATGAGGAACTGGATGGAAAACCCTGGTACTATGATATCAGAAGATTGATAAAAGCACAAGAATATCTTGAAAATGCTATAAGCAAGCAGAAACGGACTTTGAGGAGGATGATCAATCATTTCTTCCTTAATGGAGAAATCCTATATAGGAGAACTTCGGATTTGGGATTGCTGAGGTGTGTCGACGCTGCAGAAGCGACAAGGCTTTTGGAAGAAATACATGCAGGAACATGTGGACCTCACATGAATGGGTTCACTTTAGCAAAGAAGATTTTAAGAGTTGGATATTTTTGGATGGAGAGAGATAGCATCCGGTATGTGCAAAAGTGTCATCAGTGTCAAGTGCATGGAGATTTTATACGGGTTCCACAGAATGAGCTCAATGTGATGGGTTCCCCTTGGCTATTTGCCTCTTGGGGTATGGATGTTATTGGACCCATAGAACCTCCCGCGTCAAATGGACATCATTTCATCCTGGTGGCTATCGATTATTTCACAAAATGGGTCGAAGCTTCGACATACAGGGCAGTGACTAAGAAGGTAGTGGCAGACTTTGTTCGCAATAACATAGTTTGTCGGTTTGGAATTCCAGAATCAATCATAACAGATAATGTAGCCAACCTCAACAGCTATCTTATGAAGGAAACTTGTGAAACGTTCAAGATTACTCATCAAAATTCCACGGTTTACTGTCCATAGATGAATGGAGCAGTTGAGGCTGCAAATAAGAATATCAAGAAGATTTTAAGAAAAATAGTGGACAATCACAGGCAATGGCATGAGAAGCTACTATATGCTTTACTCGTTTATTGCACCACAATCAGATCATCAACTGGGGCAACTCATTATATGTTGGTTTATGGTTCAGAGGTAGTAATACCTACCGAGGTAGAAATACCATCTTTAAGGATTATCCAAGAGGTTGGTCTGGACGATGCAGAATGGATACGTAGCAGGCATGAACAACTGATGCTCATCGATGAAAAGAGGGTTGACGCGGTTTGTCATGGACAACTCTATCAGAACAGAATGACCAAAGCATTCAAAATAAAGGTCAATCCTCGACGGTTCACACCGAGGCAATTAGTATTGAAGAAGATCTTTCCTCACCAAGGAGAAGCCAAAGGGAAATTTGCACCAAATTGGCAAGGACCCTACATGGTTCATAGAGTACTCTCTGGAGGAGCAGTAATCTTAGCAGAAATGGACGGCAGAGTGACCACAAAACCAATCAATTCAGACGCCATCAAGAAATACTACATCTGAAGACCTCAAGATTAGCGCTTATTTTTGGTACTTTTGCATTTTCAGTGTAACAGAACTACGTTTAGACCTGACTTCCCACGGCGGGGTACGTAGGCAACCCACATCAGATTCGGTCTCCCTTAGAAAACCCAAAATCATCATTTCCATGTATTTAGAACTACACTCGACCTGAATTCCCTCGGTGGGATATGTAGGCAATCCTTGTCGGAATCGGTCCCTTGCATTTCATATTTTTCACTTTTCTTTTGTATTTGAACTACGTCCTGACCTGATTCCGCTTGGATACGTAGGCAGCCTGAGTCAGGCCCGGTCATTGCATGTCATATCTTTCATTCTCCCCTGTTGTATTTGAACTACGTCCTGACCTAATTCCGCTTGGATACGTAGGCAGCCTGAGTCAGGCTCGGTCATTGCATCACAAATTTCTTACTTTTCCTTCATATTTTTCAGTCTTCTATTGTAATCGAACTACGTTACGGCCTGATTCCACTTGGATACGTAGGCAGCTTGAGTCAAGCTCAGTTATTGCATTACATACTTCTATTTCTCCCAATTGTATTTGAACTACGTTACGATATGATTCCTACTTTGGGGATACGTTGGCAACCTGAGTCAGGCTCGATCAATGCACTGCATAATTTCCATTTTTTTTCTTACCCTTGGGAAACACTTCCTCATAGTTAGCATAACCTCAGAATATGAAGAATCTCGATCGTCGCAGTGTTTGCAAAAGAGCTAGACAATCTTCAGCATGAGGGTAAAAGCTACAAGAAGACTATGTTGGATATAGTCAACAAAATGGAAAGCTCGATGGACTTCGGAACATGTCATAATCTAAAAACGCTGGAGAATTACTTCATATATATATACCTAATATATAAGTAATATATTTATTTTCTAAAAAAAAAAAAAAAAAAAAAAGCTAATTCTTTTCAAAAGTTTTTTCTACTCTTCCACCTACCAAGTCTCTAGGTTAAAAAACTATGTGCAGGATAAGAAGACGTCGAAAGATTCCTGTGACGAGGTTTCAGTCCGCTAGTCGATAGAAATCAACACCCCCTCCCAAACTAAAAATTTTCTTTGAGCGCAGGAACACATGAATCAAGGAACTAACATCAAGTCTCGGGGCACGACCGGAGGCGCCACTCGACCTCTACAATCATGAGCCAAAATGTTATTTCCCTACTTTATTTCCTGGAAGTACTTCAACTTGCATCTTATGTCTAAGAATATTTTATTTAAATTTTTTGTAGGTACGCTCAAGATCCGGATGAAATGCTAAAGAAAAGAGGGCCCTCGTAGGAAAATAGAATAGTTAGATTTCTGTCAAAATAACTCCACCAACTGGAGCTTGTAATGTAACCTCATCAAATAACTCCACCGATCAGAGGCTGTACATAGCAAACATCGTCAAACTCCGCTAATCGGAGGCCGTACATAGCAAACATTGTCAAAATCCGCCAATCGGAGGCTGCACATAGCAAACATCGATCGAATTCCACCAATCAGAGTCTATATATAAGCAAAAGAAGCAACACTCCGCTAATCGGAGCCTGTATATAAGCAAAAGAAGCAACACTCCGCCAATCAAAGACCACATCGTAGTGACATCACCGAAGCTCCACCGACCGGGGGCATGCAAGCACAATGACGCTTTCATACACTAACAATAACATGTTACATTACAAGCTTTACAACGTCAGATACAGTCTTTTGCTTTATAACAGCCCCGCCAAACGGAGGTCTACATTACAAGCTTTACACAGCCGGATACAGGTTTTTACATTACAACAGCCCCGCCAGTCGAGGGCCTTTACATTACAAGTTACTTTACCTACATCACATTCACAACACAAAAAATGGGGACATCAACAATCGTTTGGACATCTACACTCTACTCTTTACATTCCAATTTCAATTTATAATTTTTGAACCGCAACAGGTACTTCTCACCTTTTTACATGTTTTGCAGGACAAAGCATTACAGCGACGAACTCCCTCTAAGCAGCAAACTAGGGAAAGTTAGTGCAATGTCAAGCATCACTAGCTACGTCAAGGATTCACTTTCAAACCTCAACTCGACTCGATTTTCAAAAGTTCAGATAACTCTCTCAGGTCTCACTTCATTATAACCTGACACTGGGGCATCTTTTTTTAAAAAAAAATAAAAAATCCCTCTACCATAAGTCTCCAGTAGAAATTGCTACGGAGCATTTCTCATTCATGTTCTTTAAAACTATATCTCGTCCCTCTATTCGTGCTAAAATCTTCAAACCTCACCACCAAAACATTTCAGTATTACCATAATTCGATGCTAGGGCAAATTTTTTAACAAAATTGGCTATGTTCCTACACTATCGAACTACAAATGGCCTGATATCTCATGAAACCTGAGATATGTAGGCAACTCAGAAGCCAGAGTTCGGCCATAATTCCATAAACATTTCTTGCCAAGTTTTGCTCAAGGTGTATTTTAGTGGGTTGCCTAAAATTGGATCGTGTCAATGTTTCTTTGTCCACATCTTCTCTACTCTCTTCCATGGACAAAGAAAGGGGAAAGTTGTTGACACCCAATTTAGGCTCTCCACATTTGTTTAACTAAAGTTTTAATAATAATAATAAAAAATAAAAATCTATGTTATGAAATTTTTGTAGTAATAGGAAAAGATTTTTAATTATTTATTTTATTTGAAAAATTATTTCATAAATATTATTACTTATAAAAATTTAAATATATTATATAAATATTACTACTTACTTTCTCATTTATTAAATTCTACGTCAACAATAAATATCGTTCTTAAGGGTTAATTAATTTTTTCTAGTTATATATAATGTCTATTGTTACAATAAACATTTTTGACAATTTTTTAATTAGGAAGGCTTAATTAATTATTGAGTTACTAGTTTATATTAATTTTATATTTCAAATGACTAATTTTATCAAATAATCTAGTTTTGTAAAATAATTATTTTTAATCTAATAAATTATGATCATTTAATTAACAAAGGGTTATAATTTCAATGAATTTAATTTGAGCAATTTTGACAATCCAAGTCCCCTTAAACCGGCCAATCCGTGTATGCCTCGTAGGCGAACACATGGATTGTGCTTCTTAACTTTTAATCTCGACCCTCTATTTTAATCCAACGGCTTTAATTAATTCATTTTTTTTATAATTGTTATTTTATATATATATAACATTTTTAGTTATTTATTTTTTAAACCCTTAATTTTTATTAACCGTCCGATCGTTTAAATTAATTAAGACTTTTTAGACCCCTACACCGCCCTCTAATCCCTCAACTTCCAAGACCTACGTGGTCATCTTCCTCTTCTCCCAAAAATCAACGCCTTTTCATTTTCTTTTTTAGAACAAGAAAACTAATCGCTCCTCTCCTCCATGGCCACCCACGACCCTTCCTCAGACCTACGCTAGCTAGCTTTCTCCAGAATCCAGACTCCTCTCCCATCATCATTTTCTCAGACATCTACATCACCACCCCACGTGATCCCCATCCCCCTGTTAGAAACGACTCTGAGCCGCTGGAAAAATGTCAATTCCGGCGGTTCCTGGCCCCATCAGTCACTCAACCCTCTCAAATCGACCTGAAAAGGTTGATTTTTTCTTCCCCTGCTTGATTTCTTTGTTGTTTCCTCTGAGAGTTGCGTTTCCAAGAATTCAAATTTTGAATTCTTGGAGCCCAAATTGGCTATAAAAGGGAACCATTTGGTTCCCATAAGGATGAATCGGATCGACATCGTAAAATCAAGGAGAAAATCCAAGAATCAATCAAGAACTACCCCAAAAAATGAGAGCAAAAATCACCGCACACTTCAAGTTTTTTTAGAGTTTGAAAGTTCTCCACTTTTCTGGTCCTTTTACTTTCTGTTTTAAATTAGAATTTGGGAGGAAGTTTGAATTTGATATCACTTGACGTCGAGCCTTAGTTTATTGCTCCATACAAGGTTAGTATTTGGTTCAGCCAATTTTAGTTTATATATCATTCCTGTTTAAATTAAAATATGTTGCTGCTTGTTCTTGCATTTTCTTTCATTTCTTTTAAATAAATGTGAATGCAATCGTTTGTATATTATTGTCGCTAGTTTAAATGTGTGATTATGATGAATTTGTCTCCCCATTTCGTTAGACCATGTACGAT
Organism: Solanum tuberosum; assembly: GCF_000226075.1. Classification (NCBI taxonomy): domain Eukaryota; kingdom Viridiplantae; phylum Streptophyta; class Magnoliopsida; order Solanales; family Solanaceae; genus Solanum; species Solanum tuberosum. The sequence continues at coordinate 25,926 of NW_006239299.1, read as the reverse complement.
TCCCCCCTTCCTGCTTTTATTTTCTTTTGCTATCATTAATAAACAACATTAGTATGAGATGTGTGCGCACACTGAGTCATTGATAAACCCTTTTAAGGGATGTGATATGAGCTTCAACTACTGAGTGCAATAAAAATGTAAGAAATCACACCCTTTATGGTCTGTCTGTTGAAATTAAGAATTTTGTATATAAAGAAGTATTCAGTCAGCCTCTTCTAACTAGCTTCAGATTTTTTCAGAATGCATCATGTGATTTTCTTTGAAACATTAAGACGAATGTAGAATTTGTTTCGAATTTTCAAGTCTAAAACTTCCAGTCAACCAATTATGCTAATGATAGATTCATCATGTTATAGTTAAATTATGAACATGCCTCGTCTAAATTATGTTAGTCTAAACATGGATAATTAAGACCATTCAAGTCATGTCAAATTTGTTCATCATGCCAATTTACTAGCTGTAGTTTGTTCTGTTCACTCTTTCTAGCTAAAAAATCTTTGAGTTAAATAGTTTGGGATGTGATTGCTGCCCACAAATCTGTATGTTAAATGCCTCTTTGAAGTGGTTTGATGAATATTTGAATATTAAAAGCCTCCCCTCATTAATCAGATTCTGGGAATAGTAAGCATTCTCCCTATTTAGTCATTAAATCGTAGCATGTTACTTTTGGTGTTGTTTCGCTCTACCAAATTTGTCTAAATATGAATCAGTTCTAAACGACTAAGTCTATTGCTTGATTTTCCGCCCTTGTATGTTTTGGATTGATGGTTTTAAAAGTCAGTAATGAAGAAAATTTTAATTTTGTTCAAAACATGTGAAATAACTCACAACCAGTAGCATTTCTTTACTCTGTCTACTTGGTGTATTTTAGTTAGTAATGGCTATTGTTGGCTGTCTAATGATGCTTTCACGATGCTTCTCTTAGATATTAAAATGAGTATATTGACGGCTTAGATATCTGGATATATGATAGAACATGAACAATTTCATGAAATGTTTACCTCATTTTTCCATTTTTAGACTAAAGTGCACCATTTACTTTGCTGAGATTCTGGGGATTTCAGTTTGTTCGTAGTCGATGTGTCATCTTATTACTAATTAGATAGATTGAGTTACTCTAAGCTTTACTTAAATAACTGAACTAAGGGACCAATATATATTTGTCTTCCATCTCTCACTTGACAAGCAAATATTTTGTAAAGTAAAAAAGAAATAAGCATCCTTACCCTAATGCTTGTTAACTGCCATTGAACTTATATGCTAAATTGATTTTGAGATCATGTTCTATCTAGTTTAGTAAATTTGATGTATCCTGGAGTGATTACACATGAAGGTCTTTGTCCTCTATGTAGTTAGACAACTGGATGCTTCATTTTTTGTAGATATGCATTAGACAATTTGGTTTATCTTAATGCGTCGATATTTGTTTGAATCACATCACATCTTATTTCTAATTTCATTTTTACTTAATCAAAACTCTAAAAGTTTGAGTTCATACCTAATCATGGCTTACTTCTTTCATTGTGTTCTGTTGATGCCGTCTTAATCGACTAAGCCAATTCACGAACTGCTCAAGCCGGAAACAATATGTTTAATATACTTCCATATTCATCTCTTGTTTGGACCATGAAATGCCTATAAAGAGGAAGAAGAATGAAGTGTGTTAACCTATTAGTATTCTGCTAGTTAGGAATTAGGAGGTACTGTTTTATGATTTACTATTGATACTTTTACATATTTAGTGAGTCATTAAAAATGAAAGAGTAGATTTGTTGGATAGCTACTTCCCTGGCAGCTTCATTACACAGTATTAGGACAATTAGGATCTTTGTTAAATTAAGAAAATGGTGAGAGTATTTGTATCATTCTGTTCATTGATTTAATTTAAGGTTGTGCTAATTTTTATCTTATTTTTTTTGCACATGTACACTTGGGAGCGCACTTGGAGTTGTGACATAACTCCATCTCTGTCCAAATTAGAGAAGCGACTGCATTATTTGCCCGTGTCTAGAGGCCCTCATCGCGTCAATAGTGTCCAGCGCTTCTTCATTATTTCAAAGCTTCACATTCCTTTTATATGCGCATACATTTATATTGACTAACGGTTTACACGGTGTTTTGTGCTTATATTTATATTCGCTTTATTTGTGTTCGACTTTGTAAGCCAACCAAGGATGGTAGTAAGACGTAGTCATTAATCTCCCCATCCCTCTAGATATTGAGTTTAGTACGACCATTTGGCTTAGGACGACGCTTTCTAACTTAGTTTTCATTCGTTACTTAACATATCTTTTGGTCGTGAAAGCTTAACCCTTTAGAAGTGAACTTGGGAGTGATTTCTTTTATTTCTTTAAAGATGAATTTATCCATTTAAAATTTGTTTTAGTGAGAGTTGAAAACATTTTTCAGCAACTTAATGAATGCAGATTTTGAGGTTCAAAATTGAAGATTTTTAGCTCGAAAATTCCAGATTTTGGGAGTTAAAAAATTTCAGATTTCAATAGCTTTACGTGCAGATTTTTAGTGCAAAAATAATGTGTATTTTTGGAACAAAAACGCTTTATTGTGAAAGTTTTTGATGCAGATTTTTTAGGTTCAAAAGTGCATGTTTCTTGCTTGAAAGGTGCCGGTTTTTGTAAGTTAAAACACTACACCTCTTAACTGCCTTATTGAACAGATTTTAGTGTAAATAATGTTGTTCTTTTCTTAGTTAAAAACACAAATTTTTTGGGACCTAAAGATATAGATTTTTATCTAACCACTATACTTTAAGAGTTTAAAAGTGCAGTAGTTTGAATCTAAAAGTGCTTGAAAATACTACTTTCAAAAGGAAAAAGGAACGTTTTTAAAAGGATCAAAATATTTAATAGCTCTACTTATCAACACTCATTTAGGCCTTTATTCTAAGAATAATTTATCATTTAAAACTTTCAAATAATTTCAAACTAATTTACAGGTTAAAATGACCACCTTGAAATACATAAGGCTAAAGTTATTACTTTCTAGAAAGAAAAAAAAATTCTTAAGAAAGTAAGTAGGGAAATAGACCCTTACATTTTAGCAACAAAATAAATAATAACTATAGAATAAGTCTCAATAGCTAGACCTATTTTATATTCTTTAATTCACCCCCTTCACGAAAATATATTTGTTATTGTCATTTTCCAAATCAAACATTACTAAAACACTTTAATTTCTTAACATGTTATTTCAAGATTCTAGATATGCCAACATGTTCAAAATCCAAGGTACATACATATATATGTCATACACGAAAAGGTACAAACCCTATATTTTTAGTTTTCTCTATATGTAACTTATTGTTTTGGTACACTTCATATTATTTTTGTCATATCTACTATCACTTTTACAAATGTTACTTATTTTTTTTTTTATAATTTATAAATCCATACACTCTAATATACACATTATTTTACTACATGTTTCCAACTCGACTACTATCTCATTTTATTTTATTTTCTTTCATGTCTTAATTTTATTTATAAATAAAACAACAAATTTTCCTATCCTTTAAACTCAACATTTATTTTGGATACATTTATATAAGACGCATCTATAATTTTTAAAATAAAAAAAATTGTCATATATTTTTTAGTACATTTATTTATTTATTTATTTATTACCATACGATAAACATACTAATATTAATTTTATAGACATATATATGTCGTACCTTGTATTTTAATCTTTTCTTAAAATGATAAAATTTACTTACCATTGAGTTTAAAGAAAAAATAAATAAACATGTTTTCCTAATCATATTTTCCTAAATTGTGTTTAAGAACTATCTTCGGATAGGCACTGAGAGATGCTTAACACCTTCCCCTCGAGTAACTAAAACCCTTACTAAGAATCTCACTGGTTTCGCAAATCTAAACAGAGTTTACATTTACATATTTAAAAATGGTTTTCCTAATATTTTCCTTAAAATTTAGGTGGCGACTCTAAAACAAAAACATTTTCTTTCAAAATCAGAGTGTCAGCTGTATTATGTTGTGAACCGTTTCGACTAGTTTGAGATAGGGGTGCGATACTCATCAACTGGATTCTCCGCAAGATGATCAGCTAAGACTTGTGCTTTTATCGCCTTCTGAGTCACATACACAATGTCAAATTCACTTAAAAGCATTTGCCATTTAACCAACTTCCCGGTCGGCATTTCTTTCTGGAAAATATACGTCAACGGATCCATTCTGGAAATAAGGTATGTGGTATAAGAAGACAAATAATGTCTCAACTTCTGAGCAATCCAGGTCAAAGCACAACATGTCCTCTCCAAAAGAGTGTAGTGAGCCTCATATGGAGTGAATGTTTTACTCAGGTAATAAATGGCTCGCTCCTTCTTCCTAGTCTCATCATGTTGACCAAGCACGCATCCGAATGCGTTATCCGAGATCGATAAATATAGCAGCAACGGACTCCCTTCTCGCGGAGGAACCATTACCGGCGGATTGGACAAATAGTTCTTCATGGCATCAAAAGCAGTTTGACATTCTCCGGTCCACTTGGTCAAGGCATCTTTTTTCAACAATTTAAAGATGGGCTCACACACCACGGTAGATTGAGCTATGAACCGGCTAATGTAGTTCAACCTTCCCAGGAAACTCATCACCTTTTTCTTGGTCTTCAGAGGAGGTAACTCTTGAATTGCTTTGATCTTAGAAGGGTCAAGTTCAATTCCCCTTTTACCGACTATAAACCCTAATAACTTGCCAGCTGGCACTCCAAAAGCACATTTGGCGGGATTTAACTTCAAATTGTATCGGCATAGATGATCAAAGAATTTCCTCAAGTCAGTCAAGTGATTCAAACTCTCGTGGGCCTTGATTATGACATCATCTACATACACCTCGATCTCCTTGTGAATCATATCATGAAAAATGGTCGTCATAGCACTCATGTAAGTAGTACTGGCATTTTTGAGACCAAACGGCATCACCCGATAATGATATACACCCGAAGGCGTAATGAAAGCTGTCTTTTCTGCATCTTCTTCATCCATCAGGATCTGGGGTAACCCGCATAACAATCCAAAAATGACTGCATCTCATGCTTAGCACAGTTATCAATGAGAATGTGAATATTTGGCAATGAAAAATTATCTTTCGGGCTAGCTTTGTTGAGATCTCTGTAGTCAACACAAATTCTGATTTTTTGTCTTTCTTGGCAACCGGAACAATGTTGGCTAACCAAGTCGGATATTGCGTCACTGCACTACCTGAGACTCGATCTGTTTGGTAATCTCCTCTTTGATCTTTAAACTCAACTCAGGCTTGAATTTCTGAGTCTTTTATTTTACTAGACTGAAATCTGGATTAATCGGCAACTTATGGGACACCATATTCGTACTAAGCCCTGTCATATATTTGTAAGACCAGTCAAATACATCAATGTATTCCCTAAGAAAGCGGACCAGATCCCTTCTCTGAGCCTGAGTCTGATGGACACTGATTCTGACTTCCTTGACACATTCCTCATCTCTGAGATTGACAGTCTCAGTTTCTTCAAGATTCGTCTTGGGTTGATTCTCGAATTATCGAAACTCTTCAGCAACATGTTCGGGTACATCATTTTCTTTTTCATATTCCTCGCACTCATCATCACCTGCCTCATTTTGTTCACTCAGTTCATGACATGACATGACATTGGCAGGTTTTAAATTATTATTACTGAAATTATAAACAAACAAAGTTAGGAAAGTAGAATATAAACAGATAAGTAAACAAATTTTGATAAAAGAGGCTTTCATTTAAATTGAAAAACAAGAACAAACTTTGGCTATGGCCAAGGGCCATTTCGCATTTTTAAACATCACAGGGGAATTTTAAAAAAACACTCAAACAACAAAAGAAAACTGCATAAATGGTGGGTCTCGGGCCTCTTCCGGACTACCACCGATTTTCAAAACAAACACAAATTTGTGTCATTTCTACCAAGATGAACGGGGGATCAAAAGCAACATGGAGGTCCAATTCTGCAATTGCTCCTCCAGCTCGGCATCGCAGATTTCTGAGGCCTTAGCTTCATCCTCCATGACTGCGTCAACTTCTTTGAACATGCCCCAGATTCCTTCCCCCAGACCACTGTCAATGGCATGCTCCCGCACCGGGAATGACTAGTACATACGAGGAATTGGCCTGGCCAATGCTTGATTAACACACTTGTTCTTCATCTCTACTTCATCAGCATCTGTGGGGACATACCCCAAACCAAACTTTGCTTCTTTGGCAGGGATCTGAATAGGCTCGACAATTCCTTGAAAGTGTTTCTCCAATACGAAACCTGGTTCAAAACCATTCTGGAGCATGACAATAGCAGTCATCTTATATATGGCAGGCATAGGAGGTTGCGGAGCCAAATCATCATCGGTGGAATTCACCAGCTCCACCGTGTAGAAATTACAACCTCGAGAGATATCATCAATGATTGGTGCATACCCATTGGAATGGATCCCTTCACCATAAATGACCAATTCCTGGTCCTTCCAAACAAATTTCATTAGTTGGTGAAGGGTAGAAGGCACAGCCCCAGCCATTTCGATAAACGGTCTTCCCAGAAGTATATTGTAACTGGTGTTGATATCCAACACCTGGAACTCCACGTTGAATTCCGCAGGATCTACCTGAATATCCAAGTTTACTGCACACAATGTGTCTCTTTCCACTCCATCAAAAGGCTTCACATTGACTTGGTTCTGGTGAAGCTTTCCCAGGTCAAATTTCAGCTGCCTCAGAGTCCACAGTGGGCAAATATTAAGATTGGATCCTTAATCGACCAAGACATGATTTATTATCTTATCTCAACATATAGTGGTGACGTGCAGAGCTTTGTTGTGCATCATGCCTTCAAAGGGCAGCTCGTCGTCACAAAAACTAATTCAATGTCCTCGAATAACCTGGTTTATCATGGCTGCTAGAATATCGCGGTTGGTGCCCATGGGCATATAAGTGTCATCCAAAGCCTTCATCAGAGCCTGCCTATGCAACTGTGAACTAATTAATAACGCCCACACAGAGATATGAGCCGGCGTCTTCTCCAAATGCTTATAATTGAATAATCTTTCGACTGCATTTTTCTCCAGAACTCCTCGGCCTCGACTTCATTGATCGGCCTTTTTGTTTGGTCCTTCTTCTGCACACCCTGAATCAGCTCTTCTGGCGTGTAGCACCTGCCAGATCTGGTCATACCCTAGGTAACAGCCGTTTCAGTCACAAACTTTGGTCGAGCAAGAGTTTCTCGTGGCACCAAGGAAACAACCTTCTCGGGTGTCAGAATCAGAAACTTTTTCTTCTGTCTAATGCTCAACGAGGCTACAACCCTTTCCAGCTCATCAGGAGCGATCGAAACTGTTGCATTTGTCACGCACCAATCATCATCTGTCTTTATCATATTGATAGTGATGCCTCCATGATTTGGCAAAGGATTACTATTGACATTGGCCGCGACTGTCTGATGAGAGACCACGTTCTGATCAATCAGGTCTTGTATTTTATGCTTCAGGTTAATACAGTCCTCGGTATCATGTCCAACACTGTTGGAGTGATATTCACCTCTGGTCAGGTCTGTAAAACTTTGAGCTAGTGTCAACCGGCTTGGGCCCCACTAGATGAATATATCCTGCCACAGTTAATCGCTCGAATAACTTTGTTCGGCTTTCGATGAGCGGAGATAGTAGGGGGCGTTTGGTAGCTAGGAGGGGGAGTATTTTGATAACTGGGAGAAGGGGTATTTTGATAACTGGTGGAGGGGTATTTTGGTAATAAGCCGGGTACGAAATCTTTGAAGGTCGAGAATGACCTTGGTATGGTAAGGATTTCCTTGGGGTCTTCTTCCCCTCATAAGAGATAGAAGACACATCTTCTCTTTTCTTCTTCAATAGACCCGAGGATCCGGGTGAGGCAACAACACGAGCAATCTTCCCGATTCTTAATCCATTTTCGAAAGTCTCACCTACTTTGACTATCTCGGCAAACTTTGCTCCAACGAGCAAGATAATTCTATCATAATATTCGGGCTCTTGAACCCGCTCAAATACTTCGACAATTTTCTTCTCAGACATAGGAGGCCGAACTCTAGCTGCCTTCTTTCTCCATCTGTATGCAAATTCTCTGTAACTTTCATTTGATTTCTGCTTCATTTTTTCCAAGTAATAGCGATCAGGATTGATCTCCACATTGTAGGCGAATAGTTCAATAAAATCCTTGGCCAGAGCATTCCAGCTAGGCCATTGTCTAGTTTCATAAGATGTAAACCATTCCAGAGCCTCTCTACTCAGACTTCGGCTAAAAAACCGCATCAATAAAGCTTCATCTCTTCCAACTCCCACGAGCTGGTCACAATAAGCCCTCAGGTGCGCTAAGGGGTTCCCTATTCCTCCGAAGACGTCGAATTTTGGTACCTTAAACCCTTCCGGGAGGTCCAAATTTGGATGAATGCATAGATCCTCATAACTCAAACTGGCGACTTCAGGAATACACTACAACTCTGTCATGGCCTTACGGATCTCTTTCTTCATATCCAGCTTGACGACCTCTTCCTTCGACCTCCACTCTCTCTCTTGCTCTTCGTAATGGTCGAGCTCAGAACCATTGGTGTCATGCTCATTGGGAACCAGGATTTGGAAAGTGGCTTTCTGTGTAGGGGTGGAGCAATGGATGGACTTTGGGCATTTTGAGTGGCTCGATAGTTTTGAGGGAAAGTTCAGGGGTTGGTCTGTTGATTTTGGTGACGGAGGGAAGTTTGCGGGTTGTTAACGTTTTGGTTTTGAAGGGGTGGACCAGTTTGGAGGTTGGCATTTTGGTGAGGAAGTGGTACTTGGAGGTTGGTATTTTGAGGAAGGGGTGATGTTTGATAAGAGGCAGAGGCATAATAGGGATATTGGGTGGTTAGGTCGATAATTGAGGGGTTATGAGCAGGACTGGAGGGTGGGTTTTGAGCTTGTTCCGCACTTGAAAAAAGAAAGTGAAGTGGAGGCCTTTCATCTGCTGGAGCATTGAAAGCAAAATTCGGATTAGGCAAGTCTTGCCTTCTCTACATTTCGACCCTCATCTCGGTGATCTGTTGCATCAACTGCATAATTAGTTCTTTCTAATCACCAATGACGGGTTGAGCCATGACAACATCGGTAAGGACAATCTCTTAATTGTTATCACCCATTGTTGACTTGCCCTTCCGAGAATTTGACTGAGGAAGGAATCTGTATGGCCTTTTGATATTGTAAAATAGGGGTGTTCAGCTAACTTATCAACACATATCAGTTCAAACTACTTGTAGAGGAAAACAACTCAAATACAAATCTGTTAGTTTTGATTCAGGCCAAATAATGCAAAATATCGCATAGAGGGCATATAAACACATAAGAGTTGATTTGTTTGAGGACATGTTAACCCACGAATAATGGGGACTGATTTTTTGAACAAACAGGAATTTGCTCGTTTTTATTTTAAGGCTGGTGACTTAGAAAGGTTAAATTGCGTTGATCTAAGGTCTTCTTGCTGCATCTCTCGGCATCTGTTGACGTGAATTCAATGTTTCCTTGTAGAATGAAAGGGGGAAAAGAAAATTTTAAAAGATAGGGGCCGGGCCTTGAAAGACTGCCTACGTATCTCCAAAGGAGAATTTAGGTCCTGCGTAGTTTGGATACAAAGAAAATTTTCATTTTTATTTATTCATTTCAGGTGATTACAAGGAAAGTGAAAAACAAGCAATAAAGCTCCTAAAAGATAAAATGTGCGTCCATCCAAGCCATTCTTCTTTCGATTGTCGCATTAATCACGGGGGGTAAACTCATATGCTTCGGGGGTGATTTTCTCATTCCCTTCTTTCCATCGTCTCTTAAAAGGAGGCCTATAGACAATTTCCTCCTCAGGTTCTTCTTCAATAGCTTCTGATTAGTGTCCTCGGGGACAGGGACTGCGTTATCCAAGAGAGGGTATTCTTCGCGTAGCCTCTGAAGCGTTATGGTTATACTATCTTTGAAGACATCGTCTCCCTTCCGCATAGCGGATGTCTCTCATTCACGATAGAGTGTCTTGCCATCTTAACTGCCAACTCCTAGTCTAGTGACGCATTTACGACTCATGCGACCGCGGTGGCGATTTCTACTTCTATTCTCCTTTCTCTGGTTTCTTGGATCTCCTGTCTGAACCGCTGTAATTTCATCCTCAAATCCTCCTCAGTTAACTCTATGTCGATACTCTTGCCTTTTTCCATCTTAGCTGCGATTTTACCTTTCCTGAGATGATAGGGTAATGTCTTAGGATTTGGCAGTAGGATTTGATTTCTGGCTGAGAAACTCAAGACTCATGGAATTTTGGTCGGACATTTTGGGGTGACTTGTATTTGTCATTGTGGAGATTTTCATAGAATTTTTTAGAAGGAGTAGGCTAAAAATGTCATCATTCAAAGCAACATATCACATAAATAGTTTAAAGCACACAAGCATATATCGCGCATCCTAAACAAGTAGGGGGCCCTTTTGTGCCAAGGGTAGGCCTAGCGTATTTGAAAGATGTATGTGTAGAATTGAACCATTTTGTTACCCCCAAAGCGAATTTTGCATATAAAATGATGTTCAAGAGGCGAAAATAAGTAGGGGAAGTAGGAAATAAATGGGAAACACAAAAGAAAAAGCCTACGCAGGGGTCATTTGAAAAGAGTACCAAAATAAAGGCAACCCCACACAAGGGCAAATAACAACAAATACACATAGAAAAACCCACGCAGGGGTGAAATCCGCTAGGAGGTTCCTGACGGCCCCGCTTCTGTTCTGCTTCTCTTATTTTGTGCCATGAGATCCTGGAGCCTAAATTGAATCATTAGTAAGTATCCGTTGCTCCGGCGGCCTTTCTCTTCCCAGTCTTCGAAACACATTCCACTTCTCTTATCTCCAATCCATAAGTTGAGCTCTCCCAAATTGCTTCTCAAGCTTTCTAATTCTCGAGTTACACTCTCGAGGGCATATTTATCCTTCTCTTGCTTTCGAAGAAATTCATTGTGCATTTCTTGATCTTTCTTTTTAACCTCTCTTAATTCTAGCAAAGCTTTGGACTCTTTGTCCTGCACACTGCTGTAAATGTTCGGAACTGAGAAGGAGATACCTTGTATATTGCGTTTCAACCAAGCTTTGTAGGTTTCATTGTACTCGGCGTTGAACCGATCGGCGGCAATGGTGTCTTTGTTCATTTGCAGTGCTTTTTTTCATTCTCTCAGTATCTCTGAAGCCTCATGCACCCTATCATCCCCGATATCGAACACATAGAGACGGTAGTATGCATTTGGGGGTGCAGTTTGTCTTCTTCCGAACTGCCTCAGGACCCAGATGGGTGCATATGGGCGGATACCTCGAATACCTGGTAAAGGAAGTACAAGTTGCATGTCGCCTCGTACTATGGAATCTTTTGAGATGAAACGGTCGAACATCCACTGGATATCTTCTTCTCTTAAATCGGAGAAAATCTGAGCCCATCTTTCTCTAGTCTTCTTATTTTCTAAATCTGTCCAAAATAGCATATCACTCAAACCCTTAAGAGCATTATTATCATAGAGGGTGTGTAGTTATTGAGTCCCGTGTTCCTTCCCTAAGTGGATCACTATCCACCATTGGAGGAGGAGATTACAGCCTTGAAAGTAGCAATGTTCTTCCTTACATCTTCCTAAAGCACGGTACATGTCGGACAGGATGACAGGTGCGATGGGATAATACTTCACTTGCCCTTAGTTCAGATGCCCGTGGAAGAGAGTGTGTGCAAGCATTATTACCCGGATGTTGATGCTGAGGCTCGGGCCTTAGGGGAAAAACCATAGTACTTAATAGCGCAATAGTGAATGCCAAAGATCTGATCTCGTCCCATTCTATGAAGGTAACCCTAAACTCTTTGTTGTAATTCACATAAAAGCTTGCATTCCCGAATCTAACATAGAGATCAATAAAAGAAACGCTAGAACCTTCGGCGCAGAAGGCGTAATCCTTTATTAATCCGAGCCAATTTATAATGTCCTCGAGATTAGGCTTGTTAGGGATTAAGATGTCTTCCTGTTTTCTCACTCTTCTTTCAAGCCCTGTACTGACTGTGTCTATTCCATCCCGAATTTTCTCAATTGTCGGGGTGATTTCCATGGTTCCAAATCGGAACACCATTTTCTTGTTGTCCCAATAACCCATGAGGACTTCAATCAGCTCGAGCCACCCAACCATATTAATGAGTTCTGTTAAGGCCCCTACATATTTTTTGAGGTCCCTTTTGTGAAACGTACGGAGGTCGTTGTACCACATCTTGAGCAAAACTGGGGCTCCACTACCATGTCAAATTTGGGAAATCGATCCATACCTACAAAATAAAGCACGGTTAAGGTTCCCTCCCACAAATAGACAACAGTCAGATTTCCACACATACATCTTTCAAATGTCAAATAATATGATATGTCGTTAGGTCGTGGACCTTGGACATAATTTTTGACGGTTTTACTAATGAACTTAATACGCCTTGGGAATTAAGTTGTCTTAGGCTAATGCTTAGATTTGGATTTGGTTTCGCTCTACTATAGGTTGACTAGAATTGGTTTAGAAATGAAGGTTACCCGAGTCAGACAAACAACGGGGTGAAGTCTAATAAACAACATTGGATGACCACAAACCAACTATTCGTTTATCACTTCCAAAGAATTTAACTTGTGTTTTATCTGAAGGACAGTTGTGGTAAGCCACGTAACCGCTTTTTTTCCTAATGCAATCTATTTAACGTTTAGCGGAATCGAATGCCATGAATGTCACAATTCAATAAATACGATAAATAAAACAAGTAGACAATTAAAACACGTAGCCAAATAAATTAATCTTAAGGTTAGAACCATTCAAGTCCCCAGCAGAGTCGTCATTCTGTTTTTATTTTAAAATATTATTTAGATTGGTTTAAGAGTCGCTATTTAATTTTAAAAGTAAAATTAAGAAAACTGTTGTTTTCAAAAGACTAAAACAGAAAATATAATGAAGACTTAAAAGGGGTTTGGGGTTCTTATTAGTGTTCTAGGAAGGGTTTTAAAGCACCTAGAACATCCGCTAATGCGGTTATTCGGCAATTAATCATTTGGCTAAATATTAGCTTAATTTGAATTGAGAAATTTTTATAATTAGCATCATTTTAAAGGGGATAAGGGGGAAATATGGAACCACTATCTAAGTGAGATATCTTGCAAAATCAATTTTTAGGCCTCATTAAAGGTGATTGATTTGGTTAAGTTATAAAATCAAAACGGGTATTCATTTGGGGATTTGAATTTTAAAACCTTAAGATGTAGTAGCAAATATTGACAAGTAAATAAATGCTATAAAATAAAGAGGGAAAGAGACTTGGGCCAAAATCTGATTTTCATGTATGCCTGGGCCAGTATTTATGCCTATCTTCGTTTTGGGCCTTTGGCCCATTTGAGCCACCTGCACTTGTCCTAAACTAACATAAATGAGATGTTTTTCTTTGGGCCTTAGGCCCAATTCTTTCACCTGTCTTAACCTTCTAACATAAATAATAATGATGATTAAATGGGCTTAGGCCCAACAAATAACAAAAATACAAATTTCTTTTGTGTAAAGAGTGGGTCTTTGACCCAATCTTCTCAATTCTCCTCTGCTTCGAATTTTTCAACTCCGAGACCTGTACGCCATTTTTCGGTACTTATTCTCCAATTCTCAAGGGTAGGCTGACTCGATAAAGGAATTTAAGCCTTTATGGCTCTCCCAAAATGCAAAAGGAAGGAGGAGTTCGTAGTGAAATCGAACAGATTTCACATGCAAAACGATAAACAAATTATCGAATTAGCATTTTTTGGGAGGAAATGAAGTGATAAAATAAAAATAAATAAATAAATGAAGTGACACACCAGCCAATCGTGAACAATACAACATTTAAATAATAATTTAAAAAGGGAAACTGATGAATGCTTAATACTTTTATATCCAAGGTAACGGACAATAATGGGATGAAGAGTCAAAAGGGGATTAATAAACTTTCCAGAAATCAACAGTGCAAGAAAACAAAGGAAACCAAGTTCAATAACTTTTAAACTATTGATATCAAACATACCAATTCAGTTGAATAATTATTCTAACAACATGAAAAGAAGCAGTGACATAAATATTATGAAATAACTAACACAAGACTAACTTTAAACGAGTCTTGATGGACTAGCAAATACATAAAATGACCAATTAATTATCAAGCATCATGTAACACCCCAGAAAAAAAATTGAGCTAAGACTCGTACCATTCTTCGTAGTGGGTGAGATTTTACCGAGGAATTTAAAATTTCTTAAGTATTAAGGTCAGGTCACTAGATATAGCACCTTGAGTTCCAAAAAGAACTAAATTGGAAATAGCAAAATCTGAAATTTTGCAAGTTATGCTTAAGAATGAGTTTTGGGTCGACTTCAAACGACCATAACTCCTAGATCAGGATGAGTTAGGTGTGCTACCAGATACCGTACGAAAGGTCTTTGAATTATCTTTCCAACGCCATCAAGTTTGCTAAATTTCGAGTTTGTATGAGGGAGATATGTCCATTCGAAGTTGGGTTATCTAGATAAGGAAAGTCAAAACCGGATTTTTGAGGGGTATTTTGGTCTTTTCCTTACCAAATCAGGTTTAATTCGTTTTTAGTAATATTTTAGGGGTATAATCTGATTAGGTTCAGTTTTATAATCCTAGTTTACGCCTAGGGTTTTAGTGGAGAGTTCAAGAAGAGAAAAGAGGAGAAGATCAAAGCGTTCGTCGAGAGTCTTGCATTTTGTTGCGGATTTTCGCCATTGGTTTAATCCCTAAGAGGTATGTAAGCTTCCATAATGTTGGGTTCTTTCACCCACACACCAATCATGATTTATTCAGCGTAATTTTGTTCTTGAAATTTAAGGATTTAAGTTCTTGATGAGTTCTTGAAGTTTCATTAAGTTTTGATGTAAGATTCTACTTGGGTCAACTTCAAATGACCATATCTCTTAGAATATAAAGATTTAACGAATTAGCCGACGGGAAAATATTAAAAAGAGTCGTCTTTATCTTTTTACCTCCAAGAAAACCATAAGACTAATAAAAGGCTCAAAACAATCAGGTTTTCATCTTCATTAATGAAAATCATAATTCTTGTCCATTGAGATTTCAAGAAACTAATTCAAGAATCTCAAGAAAGGTTTTCTTGATTGTTTACCTTTAAGTTAGGGTTTCAAGGCTTCTAATCAAGTTCTTCTTCAAGAATCTTGTTCTTCTAAGTATGTAAAGCTATCATAGTGTTGGACTAGTTCGTCCTCACACCCTACATCTACATTCAGATCAGTAAAAGAGTAATCTAGGATACTTTCCCTATATTTGAGTATTCTTGAGATAAGTTGATTTTGAGTTCTTGAATTCATGTTTCTTTTAAAATTTCTATTCCTAATTATCGAATAGCTATATTGTTATTGAGATCCTTCATATCATGAATCATAACTCTTGAATTCATAATTCAAATTCAAGAGAGAGTTAAGAGTAGAGTTCAAGGAAGCCTTTGAGTTCAATTGTGAATCATTTGAGATCCATCATCGATTTGAGTTAAGTTTTGAGTAAGTAAGTATGAGAATGAGAAGAGTCGTATACACGAGTTCCTTATTGATATTTTGGCCCTTGAGTTGAGTCGTTCATGCCCATAACTTCCGCATGAACTTGATCAGTTAAGTACCTTTGAGAGGAGTAGTATCTTTAAGTTCTAAGTATTGAGTTCCTAATCCCCTATGAGATTATATTTATAATCATGGCACTATTACATGTTACCCATGAAGTCCTTGAGTTGAATTGTTCATGCCCATAATTTCGCATGAACCCTATAAGTCGAACAGTCTTGAGATAAGAAGTATATTCGAGTCCTTGAGTTAAGTAGTTCATGCTCATAATTCTGCATGAACCCTCTGAGTTGAGCATTCTTGAAATTAGTAGTATCATTGAAGTTCTTGAGTTCCAAGTATGTGAGTTCTATCTATGGTTATTGAAAACCTTGCATTAAGTCGTTCACGTCCATAATTCGGCATAAACCATATTTTAAGAAGTCTTTTACAAACGTTTTATTTTTAAAAAAACTTAAACTTTGAGTTGATTAAAGAGTAAGACTAAAGTTCATTTCTTCAAAGATTATATGGGAACTAAGTATTCCTAAGAGTTAAAATGTTTTCACATTTGAACAAGAAAGCAAACAACAATTTCCAAGCGAATCTTTGATCTAGTTTTTGAGTAATTATCTCAAGCCAAAGAAAGAGTTTTGTTTTTAAAACATATGAGCT
>NW_006239299.1:4914-9446 GCF_000226075.1 Solanum tuberosum | reverse complement strand
CTAAGTATATTTTTGGGAGTAATATTGATCATCGATATGGGGATGCGAGTTAATAATAACTCAAGTCTCCATAAACCATGTAGCCATCATGGGTAGAAAAGGGTCATACTTTTTAGATGAATCCTTTTCGCATAGACTAGTGGATCCACTTAGTAATTCAGGTCCTATACCTTTGGGTGGGTATAGGATGCGTTGGCAGCGCGCGGAAGATCGTTGTATCATCATAATAGCTCTTATGTGATGGTTGTCGGTTAGAGACAACAGTATTTGTATGGTTCCTCAAGGGGTTCTGCTTAGTATGAATGGGGGTATGAGACTTCATTCATGCATTGCACAAGTAGACTTTGAGAGGGAGCATGGTATGTCTTTTATGATATTATGATTATGAGTTAACATCATGTTTTAAACAGATTCCTTTTTCTTTATATTGCACTTGTTTTAAACTGCTTTGTATTGAAATGAGTTCAGTTATGTTGAGTTGAGTTGAGTCAAGTAAGTTCTTCAGATTCTTTCAAGCTTATGTTATGCTTTAGAATTCCCCTTACATGCTCGTACATTCCACGTACTGAGCCATTTGTCATGCATCTTCTCATGATGCAGACACAGGTATTCAGGATCATCAATAGGAGTTTCGTTGATACATCCGAAAGTTTGAGTTAGCTATGGTGAGCCTCCTTGCTTCTGGAGGATTTCATTTATTTTTCAATTCAGTCAGGATGTCGTGGGTCTTGTCCCGACTTCCATCGTTATCAGTTAGAGGTTTCATAGATAGTCAGTTATAGTTGAGAAGTTTGTATTATTCATTTATTTTATTTAAAATGTTTTTAAAAGGCTTAAGTTGCCTATTTTATGGCGAGTTGAATATATTATTTTATTCTAAGTTGTTCATTTGAGTTGAAGTTTTGAAAAGTTGAGTTTATTGAATTTTATTCAGTTTTAAGTTTTTGCATGCTTAAGTTAATCTTCCGCTTATAGTCAGCCAGGATGAGGGTTCGCTTGGGGACCAGCAATGGTTCTTGAGTGCCGGCCACGTCCAGGGGGTAGACTCGGGTCGTGACACATCATCAGAGAAATAATCCAAGTAAGCAATATTATATTAACTCGAATTTGGGAAAAGAATAGCTAAACCAACAAAAGATGATTAGCATTCAACTATTTAAACTAGTTAAGATAATGAAAGCCTTCATTTTGAACAAGCTAATCGCACAAATAGGCCACATTTTCCACACCAAATTAGTATTCGAACACCACACCAACCAACATGATTTAAGCTCAAGTCTAGCCTCATAATCTTAGCATTTCTAAAGCATGATAGGATATGTTTAAGGACAACTAAAACAGACCTCATCCTCATGAAGGAGAGAAATAAGGCAAATATAGGAGAAATATGCGAAGAAAGCTTACACTTAGGCTACAAATGGCAAGCACTTCAACAAATATGGAAACACGACTTGATTTAAACATGCTTTGCTAAACAGTAGAACAATTACTAATAGACCAACGAACCATGGATGAAACAACAAGCAAGTTCACCATCAATTAGATTAAAGTTCTACTCCTATTTTGAAACGAGAGTGACATTGGCTGGCCAAGAGAAGGGTCGAAATAGCAACCACAACAATTATTTCAGCTGTCCTAGCAAACACCAAATCGGACGAGTAACTGAACCATAGATAAAAAATGCAAACAAATACAAAAATCAGAAGAGAACTAGAGTTCAATGGATCAAAAAATTTCCAGCCGTTAATTTGCTAGAAAAAGGCCCATTTAAACTTTAAGCGACTAAGACACACTGATTCGATCCAAACAACCTCTCAACAGACAACAACCATGAACTACGAAGAGAATAGAGGTACACGAAGGAATAAACAACAAAAAAAATAACGATGAAACGAGTTAAAATCGAAAGAGGATTTACCTTTTTGGAAGCAGCGACCTGAGAACGACGAGTCAGCGACTATGTTTCTTCCTCCACAAGACTTCAATTATGAACAATGAAACGAAAATTTCGGGCAGAATCTCAAACTCAAACAAAACTTGAGAAAACCAATGGCAAAATGAGATGGAAACACGATACTCCGACCGAAACTAAAACTCTCTGCCTTGAATATATTTTTATATATTTTAGTTGTTTTCACTCGAGCTGCTCTCAGTCTTTTTTTACTCTAAAAATTTTTCAACTCCCAAAAAAAAATCCCCTTACAATGGAGAAGAAAAAATGTATATATAGAAGGGGAAATTAGGGTTCGGAAATGGGGGGAAAGAGATGAAATCCGAACAAGACAAGGTCCCATTTCAAAATTCAAAATCCCCAAAAATCTTTCACAAATTTGGACAAACACCCTTTTCTTGAGGTTTTAACTCATTCCAAAAAAGGAAAGGGGGACGGACGGGTGGGATCGAATCACTCATCCTCTCTATGCCACGCGGCTTAATCCCACGCTAGGGAGGACAACAACACAGACTGCTCCTGCTGCGCGACTGTACTAGAGAGGAAGATGACGCGGATGAAAAACTGCTATGCATAGACGTCGTGTAGCTTCCGTTTGGTTCACATGAGCTGCACGATTCGGGTCAATTCGCTGGAACGCTAGGCTGCTGGGATGGGTTTCGATTTTTTTTGGGTTTCGTTTCTGATTTTGGCTGGGAAGAAGAACGAAGTACAGCGGTGGGGTCTGTATCAGTATATTGTTGATGTATGTATTGTTGTATGTAGTGTGCATTGGGCCTGGGTCGAAGGAGAAATGAAAATGGGCTGGGAATGGATTATGTATGGATAATGGGCTGTGATATTGCTGGAAATTGTAAAGGGGCCTGGGTTGGGAATTAAGATGGGATGAGGGAGAATGGACGAAAAGGGTTGGGCATTTGTATTGGGGTTGTGCGTTGCTGAAAACAGGCCCAATTTGGGGTCTTAAAAGGGTAAGGTAAAGAGGGTAATTAAATTTGCAATAAAAGGATTTTATTGTTGTAGCCAAATTGATTTTTATTAGCAAATTTGGTTAAAATTTTAAAATAAGATGAATTAATATTACTTAATTAATGAGCTTCTTAATCTTAACAAAATAAAATAGTTAACTTAACAAAAATAACTAATTCAACGACATACCTATAATTCAAATTGAATTAAATTAGTAAAGTGTTTAACGTTAAAAATAAATGAAATCTTTTCAAGATAGTTTTCAAGTATTTGTAAAATATAGTAGTTACATACGTAACAATTTAAAACATATTTACTATTAAAATATTATAAAAGTGAATAAAATTCTTAAAAATATCTTGAAACATATTTTGAATTTTATAAAATTAATTATTTCAAATCGTTTGAAATTAAATAAGCTTGAAAATTAATTCTTATCGGGAGGGTCAAAATCGGGTGTCAACAGGGACAAGGTGAAGTATGAATTTTTTTAAAAAAATTATAAAATTTATTTTATAAAAAAATAAAAGGACGAGGAATTATTAAAATTTTAAAAATATATATTTATTTTTTGGGATAGTAATAATTTAATCTTTAATTTTTAATTAATATTAATAGTTTATTATTTAATTTTCGTCAAGGTGGAATTTTTTCTCCATGTGAAATGTCATGTGTCAAGCTTTTTTCAAATAAAAGAAAGAGTGCATTACACACACCACTGAGGTGTGTTTCTCAAACTAATAAGTGATATTTTAGGTATGAAACTCACACTTTCAATAATTTAGGTATGAAACTCAAAAAAGAGGGATAATTTAGGTGTGTTTTTGACATTTATCTTTAATATAATATATTTGGTATCTACCATACCATGTCTACCGCTAGTGCAACCTAACCATTCTCATAAAATTAGCTGGTAGTTCAGTCAACTTACCATGATATTCATTCTACATACCATGATATATATTCATTTTTCTTTCTTTGCAATGATCACTAATTCCAAACAAATATTTAGGTGTAATAATTGAATATAAATTGTCAAAAATAATATTTGTCAAGACTATTAAGGAAATAGTTTAATGAAGGAACTATAATCTTAAAAGAGTGAAAGGAAAACAAATCTCTTAGGTATAATTGAGTCATTTGGAAAGTCAAAATATGAGGGGGAAAAAGGTGTATATAAACACAAGTGAAAAAAGAAAAAAAATAAAGAACGAAGAACAAAATATAAATAGCTTCAAATTTTTGTTTGAAAATAGTTTTTCATATTAAACCTTATTTTTGTATGCACCAATGCTGATGACAAAATTTTAGTGTCATTTCCTATGGTGCCAAAGCAGATGGAGTGACAGATGATAGTGAGGTGTGAACCAATCATTTTACCTTTTGATGCATTTTTAATTAATTGTCATTTTTTATATACATACAAATAGGGGTGTACAAGTCAAACCGAACCGATGAACCAAATCAAACCAAAAAAAAAAATCGACTTGTGGTTTGGTTTGGTTGGTTTGGCGGTTGAAAAAAAAAACCGACCACTCTTGGTTTGGTTTGGTATTAAATGAAAAAAAGTCAAGCCGAACCCAAACCAAACCGACATAATATATATATATAT
>NW_006239299.1:1744-4750 GCF_000226075.1 Solanum tuberosum | reverse complement strand
TGTCTCCTTACTAGAGACGGAGTAATATTTTCTAAAAATATGACTCAGACCTCCATAACAACAGAACCAATTTCAACGAAATCTAGGTATCTTAAAAATACGGATAAATCTAATACAAAATGTATTAAAGGAAAAGAGTGCAATTGTACTAAAATACATGCTATCGAAGAAGAAATTAAAGAAATTGAATTACTAGAACTAAGTTTATCTGATATACAACTAGAAAAAAGTTATGAATTAATAAAAATAAATACAGAACTTTATAATTTCAGAAGAGGATTACAACATATAGGAGTCATAAAAAATCAAAAAGACCTAGAGGAAGTAATTTTCATCTTAGATAAATTAGAAATAATTGGGGAAAGACCCCTGAAACACTGGGAAGCCAATCATATAACTTGCAGGCTCGACATTATTAACCCAGAGTATACTGTTAAAACTGCTTCAACAGAATCTACAAATGAAGACCTGAAAGAATTTGAAGACCAAATAAAAGAATTATTAAATTTAGGAGTAATAAGAAGGTCGACTTCAAAACATAGGTCAGCCGCATTTATGGTAAGAAATCATAATGAAATACTAAGAGGAAAAGCTAGAATGGTAATCAACTACAAAAGACTTAATGACAATACTAGAATGGATGGATATAAATTGTCAGACAAATCGGAATTAATAAATCGAATACAAGGAAGAAAATTTTTTAGTAAGTTCGATTGTAAATCTGGATATTGGCAAGTCAAAATGCATGAAGATAGCATAGAATGGACACCTTTTACTTGCCCAAAAGGACATTTCGAATGGTTGGTAATGCCCTTCGGTTTAAAAACAGCTCCTCCGATTTTTCAAAGAAAGATGGATAATATATTTAGAGACTATAAAAATTTTATTTTAGTTTATGTAGACGATATCCTAGTATTTAGTAACAATACCAATGAACATCTAGGACATTTACAAACAGTGTTTAAATTATTTGTACACAATGGAATCATAATTAGCACAAAGAAAATGGAATTATGTAAGACTCTTATAAAATTCTTAGGGGTAGAAATTGGAAATGGAAAGATAAAATTACAACCCCATATAACGAAAAAGGTCCTCGACATGCCTGATAAATTAGATAACAACTTTGGTAAGAACTGACTATGAGGCTATTATAAAATTTCACCAAAAAATAGAAGGAAAAAATAGTAGTAAAAAATATGAGTAGTAAGAGAAGATGGCTAAATTTTTTAGACGCCACGTCAATATACAATATATCTTTAGAACATATAAAATTAATTCCTTAGCAGATTAGCTAAGCAGACTTATGAAAACTAATTGTTTGTTTTCAAAATGAGTACAGGCAAAAATAAAGACAAGGCATCCAGTTCAAGTTCAAGCAACAGTGGACAGAAAGACAAAGACTTATATCTGCAGACTCTATTAAGAAATACTTTATTCCAACCACAAACAAGATTAGAGGAAACAAGACTAAATACTAAGCATGGAAAGACTACATTTTGGGAAACAAAATTTAATTTTGTATCCTCCATCTAATCTGAGTTTTAGGGTAAAACCAGAAACGAAGATAGATAAACCTCAAAGATGCCTAATAGACAACCTATGGATAGCATACAACAAAATTCCTAGAGACAATAGCTATTTCATTTCAGTGGTAAACTCATTAAGCCATTACTTTACAGACAAAAATGAAGACAAAAAATTCAGATTCTACGTAGTAGTCCAAGGGAGATTGCCAGGAATTTTCCAAACATGGATAGAAGTTGTAGACTCAATCAAAGACTTTCCTACCCAGCTTTTCAAAGGATTCAATGATTTCAATGAAGCATTAGACTATGCTAGAGGAACTCTTGGGCCAAATTATTTCATAAACCCAGCTTTAAGACAAACAACAAGACCTTTCCTACAATATAATATCCAAAAAGACACTGACAAAATAATCTTTTGCGATCATTGTTCTTCAATGACTGAAGGATTCAAAAGACTGAACCAGACAGTTGAGAAACTAGAGTCTGAGAAAGGGAAATTGACCCAACATATCCATTCATTACAAGAAAGAATAAAGTTTTTACTTGGAAATACTAATCAAATCGTGCCATTACAAATTCAAGACAACTCAGAAGGACCAAAGAGTTCTCCATCTCATTTCAAAATGGATAAGACGGGTGTACATTCCCCAATGAATGTAGAAAGAGCTATTGTATCGGCTAAAGGTACAGCTAGTCCCGTTCAAACGGTAGCAAGTAAATACTCATCAAATCCGTTGATGGCTGACACTTTGCCAAAAAGTGTAAGAATTTTGCCAGCAAGTTTTAATACGGTCGCAAAAACAAGTAAGAAGACAAAGGGATTCTTACAAAAGAGAAAAAAAATAAAAAGATAGAAAGAATAATAAAGAGTTCCCTTTACAAGTTACTTACGGAAAAGACTAAGGAGGTTATACACGAAAAAATTATATGAGAAACCCCGGAGCCAGACAATCCATCAGATTCTGACCCAGAAGACACAGAAAGTAGAAGTGATGAAAACAATTTATCAGTAGACCAATTTACTCGTCACTATGACCCAAATGAAGACAATGATTCAGGAATGAGTTTCGATTCCGTAGCAATACACAACCTGGATACCTAAAGAAATACGTAAGCAATGATGTCAACACAAGAAGACAAAAAAGAATATGCAAGCAATGACATCACGAGCCATTATTATAAAGAAGACTCCACTAGCTATCCACTATTATTAAAAGAACTCCACTACCAATAAAGAAGACTCCACTAGGATTTTACAACATATTTTTTACAAACGCAGCCTTTCATTGCTTGTGTTGGTAGTGGAGTTCTTTTAATAATAGTGGATAGCTAGTGGAGTCTTCTTTATAATAATGGCTCGTGATGTCATTGCTTGCATATTCTTTTTTGTCTTCTTGTGTTGACATCATTGCTTACGTATTTCTTTAGGTATCCAGGTTGTGTATTGCTACGGAATCGAAACTCATTCCTGAATCAT
>NW_006239299.1:0-1400 GCF_000226075.1 Solanum tuberosum | reverse complement strand
ACATTGTCTACAAATAATTTAAAAACTGTTTGTAAATGTCCTAGATGTTCATTGGTATTGTTACTAAATACTAGGATATCGTCTACATAAACTAAAATAAAATTTTTATAGTCTCTCTTTTGCCCATGAACTCCTGTTTTAGAGTATAAGGGTCCTGCTACTTTCCCTAGGTCTTTTATAAAGCTTCGAGCATAATTTAATATTCCTAGAAATTTTTGTAAGTCTTTAGTGTTATCTAATTTATCAGGCATGTCGAGGACCTTTTTTGCTATATGGGGTTGTAATTTTATCTTTCCATTTCCAATTTCTACCCCTAAGAATTTTATAAGAGTCTTACATAATTCCATAAATCCTCCTTGTATTCGATTTATTAATTCCGATTTGTCTGGCAATTTATATCCATCTATTCTAGTATTGTCATTAAGTCTTTTGTAGTTGATTACCATTCTAGCTTTTCCTCTTAGTATTTCATTATGATTTCTTACCATAAATGCGGCTGACCTATGTTTTGAAGTCGACCGTCTTATTACTCCTAAATTTAATAATTCTTTTATTTGGTCTTCAAATTCTTTCAGGTCTTCATTTGTAGATTCTATTGAAGCAGTTTTAACAATATACTCTGGGTTAATAATGTCGAGCCTGCAAGTTATATGATTGGCTTCTCAGTGTTTCAGGAGTCTTTCCCCAATTATTTCTAATTTATCTAAGATGAAAATTACTTCCTCTAGGTCTTTTTGATTTTTTATGACTCCTATATGTTGTAATCCTTCTCTGAAATTATAAAGTTCTGTATTTATTTCTATTAATTCATAACTTTTTTCTAGTTGTATATCAGATAAACTTAGTTCTAATAATTCAATTTCTTCTTTAAACTTAGTTCTAGTAATTCAATTTCTTTAATTTCTTCTTCAATAGCATGTATTTTAGTACAATTGCACCCTTTTCCTTTATTACATTTTGTATTAGATTTATCAGTATTTTTAAGATACCTAGATTTCGTTGGAACTGATTCTGTTGTTATGGAGGTCTGAGTCATATTTTTAGAAAATATTACTCCGTCTCTAGTAAGGAGACAGCTTCCGTTGTTATGTAATAAGAAGCCTAAGCCTAAAACAAAGTCTATTCTAATATTTAAATCTCTAACCCTTATTTTTTCTAATTTATATGTGGGTTTATAGAAGTCTGCACATGTATTTAAAAAACTTATTTGAGCATTACTAACATAATGTTTATATATATTTGAAGATCCATCCATTTGCATGACGCTTTGGGGCTCAGGAAATTCTTTTATTATTTCTGAAGGCAGGATACTTCTATTTATTATACTTTTTGTACATCCAGAGTCTACTAGAGCTAAAGTTTTTATTTCATAGTTTTGAATTCTTATTCTTGTTAATATT
>NW_006239298.1:586394-589867 GCF_000226075.1 Solanum tuberosum | reverse complement strand
CGTTGATGCCCCTGCCGTCCAAAAACTAGAGCATATATACCCTTTATACTAACGGATATACACGTGTCATAATCGTATCCACTGATCCGACATTTATCGACGGATAAGATTGCGTCACGTGTCCCTATTTAGTCTTCCGTTAGAGTGAAGGGCATATATGCTCTAGTTTTTGGACGGAAGGGGCACCAATGTCTCAAAAGTATGACGGAGGATATCTGCATACCATTTACGATAGTTCGATTTTTCCATTTACATATGAAAGTGTAGCAGAATCCAATGTTGCAGGCAAATTGGAATATGTTTAGTTGTTAAGATGGAAAGGTTGGCATGGGATAGTATGGGCAGGTCAATATGTAGTGAACATTAAAAAGGGTTGGGGACAGAGA
The DNA here is from genome assembly GCF_000226075.1 of Solanum tuberosum. Taxonomy (NCBI): domain Eukaryota; kingdom Viridiplantae; phylum Streptophyta; class Magnoliopsida; order Solanales; family Solanaceae; genus Solanum; species Solanum tuberosum. The sequence goes on along the minus strand of NW_006239298.1, from coordinate 589,481 downwards.
GCTGAAGCTGGCCACCCATGTTACATCAATATCTCCAAGATTTAGTTGGTAGATTCTCTCTTCATTTTCAACTACTATCTCATATTGCCAATGCTCCTCATAGGGGGATTTAATTCTTACTGATCTGACTAATAGAAAAACTTTGTACTAAGATTCGAATAGAAAATTTATGATTAAGAATAAAAACATCCTATTCCCCGTGAATTGGAACTATATTATGTTCATTTTTTATACAAAGTAATTATTTATTTAATTATATTGTGATAATATTGAAAGTTAAGTAGCGTGAAATAGCGTACTGTGACAACAAATGTGTCGTTTGACATGTGAAAGTGAAAGGGCCAAATGAAACCATCTTATCTTGGGATCAACTTGTTTCTAGGTAAAGTTAAACAACGATCTTATCTAAATCCAAATGAAATATCCCTTACCTACTCTTCTTTTTTTGTTCCTTTTTAATTAATACTACTAGTATTATTTATTACGGTTCCTCGTTCATTTTTATTTATTCAATATTGACTTAATATGTTTCGTAAGAAATGGTTAATAAAAGTGACAATATAACTATATCAACCTTTGAATATAATTCATTCGCTCAATTTTACTTGTTCAATATTTATCTAGCACACTCCTTGAGGGGTGATAAATGAAATGACAATTGAACTATATCATTTTTTAATATAATAAATTTAATGTCTTAGAAAATATATTAAGAAACTAGTATAGTTAATAATAATAAATTAGAAACTAAGCGATAAATTAAATTATCACTTAATCTTTTATTGAATAAGTAAAAAATAATTTTTTATTTTTAATATAGTGGATAACTAAAATATATAAAGATAGGGAGTAATACATTCATATTTTTGGAATGATTATAGTAAATAATAAAGATAAATTAAAAAGTAAATGATAATTTAATTATTTTTTAAATTAAATAGTTATTTTTTAAATAGTAGATAAAGTAAAAGTGGACGGAGTGAATATTTATTCAACAACAGTATAAGGATTAAAAGGGAATCTGTTTCTGGTCTGTTTGTTTTGTTATGTTGTTGATATTTGGTTGGTTGGATCATTGTGGATTAACTTATTGGTTTTAAATTATCTTCGAAGGGGAAAATTATTGGTCCCATATAAGTATTAAGTATATGGTTGTTGCCTCACGACAATAACAATAATAAGTTAAAATAATTGCCTCTCTTTCTAACATAATAAACACTCCTGACTTTTTTCATAATTATACATATTTTAATCCCAAGTCTAGCAAAAGAAACAAACTCAACAGTAAAAAAACATATTTATAATTTCTAAAACATGAATGCATGGCTCAAGAAAGGAGGGGAAAAGAAAGAGAATTGAGATTTCTATATTTACCCGTTTATCATTTAATAGAAGAAAACAATTTTTTAAAAAAACTTTTCTTTTTATAAAAAATGAAGATTTTTCGTAAAAATGATATAAAACTTACGCATAATAGCCAAAGATGAATATTAAGTTGATTTTAAAAAATAAGTGCATAAAATGTCTCATTCACTAAAATTTGAAAAGTTAATTTGCCCTTGAGCAGAGGAAGTAATTAAAAATTAATATACATTTTCCATAACTCACTTAATTATTTTTTTAGAAAAAAGATTTTCTATACCATTAAATAGCCAAAAATTTGGTGTTTCAAATGGAGAAATGACATGGATTTTCTTCAAAGAGAATCATTATTTGTTATTCGATTCCTTTTTTGGATTTTATGCTATTGTGACGTGGATATTTCTTTGTACACATTTATTTGAGAACAATAAAAACAAAACTTGTGTCATAAATGTTGATTTTTCTTCAGCATGATACAAGGGGAAAGGGGACAGGTGTCGCGTACACAAATACACATGCTTGGGACACTATATTCTTTCTGGCTCTTCAACATTTTATAAATATATTGAATCTAAATTCAAAAGCTTAGATTATCACATGTTGTAAGATTATTTACTTGTTATTAAATTAAATTAGTATGCGTGTCCGCGCATTGCGCGAATATTTTAAATTAAGAATAATTTATATAAAATTTATTATGGTAATTTGTTTTTTTAAGAAAGTTATAATAATACATTATTATTATCACTATTTATATGATCATATTACCTTAATGTTATATGCAATTAAAATTTAAATTATTATGGTAATTTGTTTTTTAAAGAAAGTTATAATAATACATTATTATTATCACTATTTATATGATCATATTACCTTAATGTTATATGCAATTAAAATTTAAAAATATTTTCTCTATCTAAAATGATCGTTAGATTCTATGTTATATGCAATAATATTCAAAATTTACTGATGAATTCATATATTTTTTTTCAAGAATTGATTTTGTAAACTACTCATTAATTTCAGGCTAAGATTTTCAAATAAGTACTGAATTACTTTTTTTCTTTTCCAATCTTCGGAAAAAACTAACCACCCACATTGCTATTTGTTATTTTAATTAACTTAAAAATATTTCCTCATCTCCAAGAAATAAAAATATTTTTTATCCTTTTATATTACGAATAAAAAAAAAAGTTATGCACTTTACGTACTATAATAATAATAATAATAAATTCTCACAAAAATAAAAATAAACTACAAATCTAATGACAATAGAATTTATGTCGATAATTTTTTTTGTCTTTTCTTGAAGTATTTAAAGTTGTTTCATGTGTCCACCCACATATTAAGTGAAACTAAAGAACGCCTCTATTCTAATTGATTCCTAGCATTAATTTATTTTAAAATCTTGTTAATCAAGTAATATTAAAAAAAATTAAAGATAATTTTCTTCAATAGCTACATTAAATAAAGACATTTATCATTGAAATTCATAAATAACCATTAGTAAATTAGTAATAGTTATTAATTAGACTTCTCATGTACTCTCATTTTTCTTTCATTTTTAGCATATAAATCGCTAATTGGGGAAGTTGTAATCATTTCAAAAATTAGTTAATATTAAACAAAATACACCCAAACAGATATCTAGATGAAATTTTAAAAAATAGCTTAGAAATAGAAATTTTGGTAAAAGTTAATTCATTTTCTATTAATTTCTTAAAA
>NW_006239298.1:578911-581217 GCF_000226075.1 Solanum tuberosum | reverse complement strand
TGACTACATCGTTAGCCAACACTATTTTTAATCATTATCCACAATTACTATTACTTGACGTCGTCATCACCCAATCATCACATATTTTAATTATTTTATTGTGTAGTATTAGATTAATTTAATATTTGATTAATAACTTTTTAATAATTAAATTTTAAATTAAAAAAAGTTTACATAATTAAATGATGAAAAATAACAATCTTAATTAGTTAGTTTCCATATCTTAATATATTATTATTACTAGTATACGTGCCCGCGCGTTGCGTGAATATTTTTAAATTAAGAATAGTTTATATAAAATTTATTATGGTAATTTGTTTTTTTAAGAAAGTTATAATAATACATTATTATTATCACTATTTATATGATTTATTATGGTAATTTGTTTTTTAAAGAAAGTTATAATAATACATTATTATTATCACTATTTATATGATCATATTACCTTAATGTTATATGCAATTAAAATTTAAAAATATTTTCTCTATCTAAAATGATCGTTAGATTCTATGTTATATGCAATAATATTCAAAATTTACTGATGAATTCATATATTTTTTTTCAAGAATTGATTTTGTAAACTACTCATTAATTTCAGGCTAAGATTTTCAAATAAGTACTGAATTACTTTTTTTCTTTTCCAATCTTCGGAAAAAACTAACCACCCACATTGCTATTTGTTATTTTAATTAACTTAAAAATATTTCCTCATCTCCAAGAAATAAAAATATTTTTTATCCTTTTATATTACGAATAAAAAAAAAGTTATGCACTTTACGTACTATAATAATAATAATAAATTCTCACAAAAATAAAAATAAACTACAAATCTAATGACAATAGAATTTATGTCGATAATTTTTTTTGTCTTTTCTTGAAGTATTTAAAGTTGTTTCATGTGTCCACCCACATATTAAGTGAAACTAAAGAACGCCTCTATTCTAATTGATTCCTAGCATTAATTTATTTTAAAATCTTGTTAATCAAGTAATATTAAAAAAAATTAAAGATAATTTTCTTCAATAGCTACATCAAATAAAGACATTTATCATTGAAATTCATATATAACTATTAGTAAATTAGAAATAGTTATTAATTAGACTTTTCATGTACTCTCATTTTACTTTCCTTTTTAGCACATAAATCGCTAATTGGGAAAGTTAAAATCATTTAAAAAATTATTTAATATTAAACAAAACACACCCAAATAGATATAGTGATGAAATTTCAAAAAATAGCTTAGAATTAGAAATTTTGGTAAAAGTTAATTCATTTTCTATTAATTTCTTAAAATTGTCATTTTCTATTAATTTCTTCAATTGTTCCAACTTAAATGACTTTATTGTCTAAAAATTATTTGTTTTCACTAATAATATAGCACCATGCTTGTAGTTTCTTATTCTTTAATTTTGTTAATATATAGAGTATTGTTTATGTAGTTTGATGGTAGTATTATTTGATTGTAGTACTATTTTATTATTATATGTTGTTTTGTGTATTATTATCTCTTATACTTTTATTACTTTTTTTTAAATCTATTTTTATCTTAAATCAAAAATTTATTGAAAACAACCTCTTTACCTCACTTATAAAATACAAATAAAATATGTGTACATTCTTCTCGGATCCAAATTGTGCCCATACTGTTAGTGAATAATAATAATTAATAATAGAACTATACGAAACCTCTATAATTGGGAGCACTTGCATTGTGTCAAGATCATTTATGAAAGCTATATAGCATAGTACATGAAGACATTTTTCACCCCCCACCCCCACCCCCACCCCCACCGTCCTGCAAACTGCCTTTTTCCTTCCACCAAATTTCTCTTTAACTTGTTCTTTGGATTTTAATGAGCTAACTTGGTTTTGATTAATTAGTACCCTCCGAGGTAAATATAATTATTGCAAATTATAGGGAAAAAATAACGTAATGAATTAAAACTTGAAGGAAGGTCTTTCAAAATTTACCTTATAAGTATGTATATTTAATGAGTTTAAGTGGTATATATTGTTAATGTAAAAAAAAATCAATTTAAAATGTGATATTTATACTCTTGAAAATAAAATATGTTATCCGCTACAAATAAATAAAAATAACCTAACAATGTATAAAATTTGTTATGCCAACGATATATATAACTAGGGGTGTCCACGGTTTGGATAAAAACCGATCCAAACCGAAAAACCAAACTAAACCGATTTTATTTGGGTTTGATTTGGTTTGGTTTTAGATTTTTTAAAATCGATAGTATTTGGTTTGGTTATGGTTTTATTAAAAAAAAACCGAAGAAATAACCGAACCG
>NW_006239298.1:565231-577746 GCF_000226075.1 Solanum tuberosum | reverse complement strand
TTTGAATGGATTGTTGTCACTTTTTTCACATTTTAAATGAATTGTTTCTTTTATTTTTGTGTATGGTTAATAACCGAATAACCGAACCAAACCAAACCGAAACCGATAATCCCCAAACCGATAAATGTATATTGTATTTGGTTTGGTTTGGTTTTGATAATTTTAAAACCGATTAAGTTGGTTTGATTTTGATTTCGACCAATAACCGATCCAAACCAACCCGTGAACACCCCTATATATAACCATATCTCATATATAATTCCCAAAAATTGGAATTGGTGTACTAATTCCTGTTCACACATAAAATTTTATTATATCACCACTAATTAATTATTACTACAAGTTATCTAAAAATGTTGGAAATGTGAACAAGGGAAATCCACATCTAAAATAATCAAATATATATGGTACATAATGAAAAGAGAATATTCGATCTCAACATATATGGAGTATATAATAATAGTAATTTATCTTTTACGAAAACTACTAAATTCACGTTAGAAAATCAGGATACAGATAGATAGATGGAGCTGAATAATTGTCAGTTGGAGGTAGCACAAATTAAGTAGACACGCAGGAGCAGGACAACATCATATCATGTACGATTTGACCTATTTCTTCGAAGACATGCAATATATACATACCTGTACTTATTATTAATATCAAACAATAAACTAAAGGGATGACACTATAATTTAATCTCAAGCCTATTTGATGTTATTCTCGACACCAAATGACCCCTAAGGTTGAAAAATGTGACAAATTTTATTTCTAGTGGGATATTAAATCAAGGGACCACTTGGCTATGGTACTTGCCAATTTGATCTCAATACTTACCCTAATATGCTAGCTAGCTAGTGTTGTCGATGCTGCACATTTTGGGATGATGTAGCTAGGTATCCAAAGCTTTTATTCAATCACAAATATGGAGTTCTTACAAATTCAATCAAAAAGTAGCAATTACATTGAGCAGCTCAAGATCAATAGTGAGATTGTAGTGCGCGTAAATAGGGTTTTCTTTATTAGTCTCAAGCTAATTATTAATCGATTCTAATCTTATTATTCAGAATTATCTTTTCTTTTAAGATAAACATGCTTTAATATTTTTTTCAATCAGAAACGATGAAAAAATGGATGGTTTTGAACTTTTTACTCCCGCATACCGTATAAGCAAAATTGAAATCTCATTAAATTTGACATTTTACCTGTAAAGTAAGCGAAGTCAAAAATTCAAGACGAGGCGACCACTTGTTACTGTTGAATTGGCACGCGAGACCAAAAATATGGGCTATATGTGGCATATGTCGGTCGTACTAATTAAGCAGCGTTGAGATTGGACCTGTCCTAAGCATGCATTCATTAGGCCCCCCACTGTGCTTAATTGTTCTTGTGAAATGATAGAATTGGACTGCTTGAGAGATATGTAATGTGTCATGTCAAAAGATATGTGTGCATATATTTTCGATTTAACAGTATATTTGTCAAAAAAAAGAGGGTTAAAGATAAGTAGGTTAAGATTGTTATATCAAGGGTTAAAAATCGAATACAAGAATATTATTTGAGAAAATAGAATACAAGAAAAAAGGATAAGGTCAAGAACCTTTTCACCAAAGAGAGATTCTGATTTTTTTGGATACATGATCTTATGCGCGGGGGCTCGATTGGTTGGGCTCGAGGTTGATGTAGTACATGTTAGTGTTGAGCTTCAAATTGACTGTTGTGGGTCTTTGTGAAGACAATACAACTGTAAAGCAGTTCGTCTCTGAGGAGGAGTAGTGTGGACTACCCGATTATGGAGGAATTGAGCTTAAGCATGTCGGGGGATGCGACCCCCAATTTTTTCCCGAGTTGGAGTAAGCATGACCAGTGTCTCGCTGATTCCGATTCAACTACATGTCATGATTTGATTTGTCTTTTTGTCAAAATTGTTTTTCCCCTTTTCTTCTTTAAATAGATTTTGAATTTGAGTTTAGAGGAAATAAACTCCTAGTGAGTGCTTCCTTTTCAATATATTTTACTCATACGAAATGAATCTAAACTAGCCTACTTAGCGTTTCAAATTAAATAAATCTTCCAATTACACTTGCTTTGCGAACAGTCTTATATATAGCTCTATTTTATTTTGTTTTCCCCTTGAGGGTATTATGTAGAATTTGCACTCCACTGACCTAAAAGAGTTTTGTTCTTTTTGTCCTAGTTTTTGCATAAATAGCAGAATTTATGACTATTTTTAATATATATATATATTATTTTTCAATTTTGTTTTTTTTAGTTATGTAAAGTTCTGAAGGTAGTTTAGGGCCGGAGATCTGGAATGAGAGATGTCGGCCTGTAAAACAGTACGAGTATGGGCTTCCTTGTAAATCATTTGAAAGGTCATTGCCAAATTTGATGCCAATTTTCTCTTAAAACTCATTTTTATTTGTCCATTATATTATTTTTAGATGTCCGATAATATTTGTCCAATCTATATCTATATATATATATAAAGGAGAATCAAGACAAGGTGATGTGACACCTTTCTATAGCCTTCATTCCAATTTATCTTTTTTCTCATTTTTTTGGCCTTTTTTTTCATTAAATAATTTGTTTATTAATTAAAAAATTCAATCATATTTATTATTGTAATTATATGTAATGAGTTACAAAAAACCTCCATCCTTTCACATTCTTTACTTAAATAACATGTCTTTACAACTTCCTTATAACTATTTTTATGGATTACCAATCTATAAATACCAATCATCTACGAAGATGTAGAATGTTCATTTTGATTTTTTCATTCTTTGTTTTTAGTAGTATAGGTTTTTTTCTTCTTTTAAATTTTATTTTTTTCATCTTTTTATTCATCAATCATGTATTTAATAATCAAATAAGAAGACATATAAAAGATAATATCATAACATGACATTTACTTTGATTAAGATCATAGATATATTCTTCAAAGATTCATTACATAGGCAAAGAGATGTTCACATTATTTGGTTCAAGTTCAACAAAATGAAGATTGAAACTTGATTATCTTGAAAGATTCATGAAGAGAGATTGTTGTAGTAGTATAAAAGTTTGAATGATTTTCAAACATTTTGAAGATTCATTATTGTATTATTTTGATTTCAATTAATATTATTCTATCCTTTTTTATTTTGTTTCTTCGTCTTGAACAAAATTTTTTTGATAAAAAAACATGATTACTTTTTATTCACCATAAAAGAGTAATATGAAACTCTACTAATTAACCAACATAGTAAAAAGCTCAATTAACCAATTTTACTGAATTAACTTTGCTTTTATTATTGTTGTTGTTTAATATTTTAAAATTTTCATAAAAAGTAAAAAATATACAAAATGGTGTTATTTCACTAAAAAGAACAAGAGAAAGCATGGTGAAATGCGATTTTTTTTTTTAAAATCCTTTTTTTTTACATTTCTCTACATAATTAACTTAATAATAAATCAATAAAATGCTTCCTATGGTAGATTTAGACCATGTAGAAGAAATAAATGATGATCTTTATGATCAATCTTGATTCCTCAAAAATCTTTGGTACAGATTAAAATTTAGGAAACGATTCTGAATAAATCAACCCAAAATATTTTTTATTGTAATTTATTGTTTATCATATTTTAAATGTCTTTTGTTACCTTTTCATTTTCTCCTATTAAATAAATAAATGGAGAAACTAAACCTGCAAACTTAATTAGAACTTTAATCTTGTCATTTCTTAAAATTAATTTCCTTTCTTAAACTAAGAAATATCTCTTTTTTCATTTATATATATATATATATATATTCAATCTCATAATTTATACTCTATCTTTTTATCTTCCTAACTTATATTTCCATAATCTCTATAATTCCTCATAACCCCCAAGTTTAAATGTATAAACTTATGATAACTTATTGTGTTTCTTAATGAATATATAAAAGAAGAAATAGAGACAAAGTGATGTGACACATTTCTATGATCTTGATTTGTATTTATCTTTTTTCCCCCTTTTTTGGTATTTTTCCCAAATTTAAATAATTATTTTATTATAAAAGTAAAGTATTTAATTTGTTCCAAATAAATATTTCATTAATAAAAAAATATTAATAACAAAGACTCTTCATATACCAATTAAATAATAAAAATTAAAAATTATTTGATCCATTTAATTAGAGATTTGCCAGCGTCTTATCTCTTTTCCTAATCCCACATAATATAACAATTAATATCATTTGAAGTCCTATATTTATGTCTTTTTTATTTGTCCTTTTCAACCACATTTGTTTTAATATATATTTACCTTCATAACTCATTTATTTAATTTTTACTCATAATAGTATTTATGACTCTCATATTCTTTACCTTTTCATATTCATAACACTTAAGTATTAAATGTAAAAATTAAAATACTTTATGACATTCCTCTATTTTTATCTATATAAATTTACATTTTTTATTTCATGAATTTCTATCCAAAAATTCCCTTCATTTTTATTAAAGTATCATACTCTATGAGTTTGATTACAAGCTTATCATTATATTTAATGCTATCAGAAGCCGCTGGCATCTACTCCTACGATTTCACATTAAAATCTCCTTCATTATCCATTGTTGACTTCTAAAATCTAGAGTTCTATCATTATCATTAACGAGACTTTTTTTTTCCACGAATTCTATTAGTGATAATTTAATTGCATCAAAAAAGTCAAAACATTACATCTCAACAACGGAACATAAGTAAAGATTTTGATCTCCCGTCTGAAAATAAAGATTTTAATCGTTATAACTTGTAACAAGAATTTCAATAAGTTCAGCTTGTTAAAGTCAATTTATATCTCTCTCTCCCAGTATAATTATAAATTTATAATTATGGTTTATAGCAAGATAATCTGTGATATATTTTTTTTAGCTAAAGATTTATTCTTTTCTTATTTTCATATTTTCATTCTAATTTGGATTGTATGTCATAATCTCTAAACGTAGTCACGTCTGCTGGCATTTAATTTTGCCACCCAACAAGTCATTTAATTTAGTCTTCCCAACGACACGTTTAATTGCATTTAATTCAGTGCCTTTCCAAAAAAAGAAAAATGTCATGTGCACATTTGATTTATTTTGCATTTTTCTCTTCTTTCCTCCGTTTTAATAGTAACTGGACATATCTTTATTTTATTTTTCTCAACATGACTAACGTATTCTTTTTAATTACTATTAATTTTATTTATGCATTAGTTACACGTTAAGTCTCTTATTACTTAATCGTAGAATTTGAAGGGATTTTCAACAATTAAACTTTGAACATCACTAATTCACACTATATGTACTCCGACAAATCAAATAAATATACGGGTCAACCTTTTTTGGAGATAATTGGTAATGAATCTTTGAACCTTAATATTAATATGTCGTATCTGGAAAATGAAGTACATGTATGACATTTTTTTCTGTTAGCGTTCACTATTGTTTGCTGAGGTAACTTGTTTTATTTTTCAAGTCTGAGATTATGTTTTGATTTGACATATTGGTTGAGTTTTTATACTTTAAAAAATTTGCAATCAATTTTTGACATGAGTTTTAATTCTCATGTTGGATAGGCAGGGTCAGTGAACACGACAATAAATCATTCTTAAATACAGCGGTCTTTAAGATCAAAGAATCGATAAACTCGTGTACTTAATTATATTTCTTCTCAAACAAAATTTAAAATATTTACGTTCGAGTATTAAAACTTGACTATTTCATCATAAAATAGTTCAAAAAAGATAATATGACGGCGCCGATAAACTATAGAGTTTTAAGGAAAGATAAAAGACCTTGACAAATGATTAATAGTAGCAGCTGTTTTTTTCTGTTTTTGTTTACTTCATCGAAAACAGAATATTCAAATGTCAACGTATTGACACTTAAATTGTTTTTATTACTTCGTTTCATATTATTTATTCAACTACTAAATCAAAATAAATTTAGAAGCTATAAAGATTTCTTTTTTCAGGAGTTCATTGTTACTTTGTATTCTATTCATATGCCCTGTGCTATTAAGCATATTTTCTCTTGATGTTATCAATATGAATAAAGTGTAATTAGTGAAATTGATCATCTTATTGTTAAATATCGTGTAAAATGGAAAGTGATCAACAAATATGGGATGGAGCCGGTAATTTGTCCAATTTTTCTACTTAGATAATGAAGTACTTCAACTGCAATCAGTTGCAAAACTACAACCTTTTTATTTATTTGTTTTCCTCTTTCAATCTTCAGCACAATGATATTCCTTAGAAGAAGATCAATAATAATCCTAGTCCTGATTTACTTATTCTCAAATTGCACAACATGTAGTTGCATAAATGGCTGTGATTTAGCTTTAGCTTCCTTCTTCATCTGGCCCGAATCGAATCTCCCTTTAATGAACCAACTATTTGACAACATCTCATACAGTGATATCCTTGACTGGAATACTGAAATCACAAGCACGTTTATTCTAACCGAATCCAGAGTTAACGTTCCCTTTCGTTGTGATTGCCTTAATAATGGTGAGTTTTTGGGACATGTATTTCGGTATAATGTTAGTGCCAATGACACTTATGATCTCATTGCGAGAAGGCGCTATTCAAGTTTGACGAATAAGGAGTTGTTGATGAGGGATAATAGTTATCCGGATAACAATATTCCGGATCATGTGACCTTGAACGTGACTGTGAATTGCTCCTGTGGGAATAAAGATGTGTCAAAGGATTATGGATTGTTTATCACGTATCCGATGAGGCCAGGGGAAAATTTGAGTTATATCGCGTTGGTGACTAATACTAGCTCGAAGCTGATAGAAATGTACAATCCCATGGCGAATTTCAGTGCTGGCAGCGGATTGTTGTACATTCCAGGCAGAGGTGAGTTCAAATTAAAGAAAAGAAGAAGAAGAGAAATTTAGGCAACCATAGAAAATCCTGTTTTTAATGTTGTTGTTGTTGTGATGGATCTTCAATTTGTAAATCCAGTTTTATCCATGTATATACTTGTTTTATGCAGATAAACTCGGGAATTATCCACCTATACCAACCAGGTACAATTTTCAGATTTGAAGTAGTTATACATTGAACACCTTATCTTAACACATGCTTGCATAGTGTTTAACGTATTTGGTCATTCATGTTTCCCCTGGCTTGCAGAAAAGGTGGACTACCCTTTCCTTCTCTTTATTTTGTGTTGATTCCTCCGTCATCGCTTCTAATTGCTCCAAAATCAAGTTGTTGATGGAGGTGTTGTACAACATAAGCATATTGACTGTTCTGTATGAGTGTCTCATCAGGCTCGTCAGGTAAAACAATAGCTGCATTAGCAGTAGCTGCACTAGCCGGAGTTTTGTTATTGGTAGGCATCATTTATGTGGGTATTTATAGAAGGAAGGAACAAAAGGTTGCAGCAAACATCCCAGCATCTTCTAGTCAATCCCATCATCCTAGTCCTGGTAATTGTAAATTTTCCTTTTTCTTCTTCTTCTTCTTCTACTTCTTTGCTCTCCCCAAATCCGAGTTCAAATCTCCTAACGCACAGACCTTGTTAATGGTGCTTCAGCAGGTCTTTCGGGCATACATGTGGACAAATCAGTAGTGTTTTCGTTTGAAGAACTTGCTGAGTCGACTGATAACTTTAGCATTTCGAATAAGATTGGAGAAGGTGGCTTTGGAGCCGTTTATTATGCGGAGCTGAGAGGCAAGGTCTGCAGTTTGAGTTTTTGTCTCTCCATGACTGCAAAATTTTGCCTATCTATTGTTAGAAATATATTACAAAATCAATAAGGAGAACACAATTCTTGCACTCTGCATTAGTCGTTTATTATAAAAATGGATTATGGGGGAATTATCAAGGAAAACACTGATCTAGCTATAATTGCTTGTAATAACTTTATGATTTTTAGGACGATTGTTAGTCAAAACTCATCGAAACAAATTTTGACATATTGATGGGAATAGATCCAACACGGAGCTCCGATTAGATAAAGGTGAATTAGAACTGCAAGACCTAATGGTTAGATTCTTTTAACTAGTATACCATGGGACATTTTGCAAGTTGATTAGGTTAGATGTGAGTAAGTCTCAACTAAAATAAACTGAAAAAGCTGTTAAAAGACTGTTATTCAGGGTGGCAATGTCTCTGCTAATTCTACATTGAAAACTCTGATACAGAAAGCAGCAATAAAGCGAATGAATAGGGAAGGAAGAACAGAATTTCTTGCTGAACTGAAAATTTTGACGCGTGTTCATCACCTGAACCTGGTATGATAAATATCTTCTGTCAGCTGATGCATTTTGCTTATAAATCCGCTCTGTTTCTTTTGATGAGTATAATAAGTATTGAGTGCCCGATCTTGTAAGTTTTAATAATATCTTTTAGAACATTCCCATGCCTGGAATAGTTGATTGGTTAGAAGGAAATGTAAAGAGAGTGCTTCTCTCACTCAAAGCATGTTGTTTTACTGATTTTCACCCCTTTCATTTTAATCATTCTACTCCGTATACATTGAGCTCGTAAAGCTGCAAGTTTAGTTTATCATATGAAGGTATAAACAGATCCTGTAGGAGTTTATTTAGAATTTACAGTGGGAACTGAATTTGAAACTATTTCCATGAAGAGAGGCATTACCTAAGAATGTGAAGGATGTTTGCACTTGGAATTAGAAGTATCGAAATGCATGTATATCATTTTGTTGATCTGGTGCGGAACTGAAATGTAGTATTATGCTTAAGTTATTCATCTGATGCTGAGTGAATGCAGGTTTCCTTGATAGGGTTTTGTGTTGAGAGGTCCCTCTTCCTCGTATATGAATTCATTGAGAATGGTAATCTAAGCCAACATCTTCGTGGTACGAGAATTATGATGGAATAGTTCATTCTTTTTGGTTTTCTTCTTATTTATATTTGTGATGTTTCTATGCTTACAGATCTATTAATTGTTTGGTAAATCTATTTCCAGGGAAAGAAGTATTGACATGGTCAACACGGGTGCAAATTGCAATGGATTCAGCTAGAGGTCTTGAGTATATACACGAGCACACCGTCCCCTTTTACATCCATCGTGATGTTAAGTCAGCAAATATTCTGATAAATAAGAACTTTCATGCAAAGGTATCTTTGTAGTCCCTATTAATTCTCTGCGTTTCAATAACTTTTGTAGTCTTCTAACTGGTTAATCACTCACAGATTGGAGATTTTGGCTTATCAAAACTTGTTGAAAGTGGAAATCCAACTCTGAATACACGTTTTATGGGTACATTTGGATACATGCCACCAGAGTAAGTTTTTCTTCACTGTATTAAGCGCATCTAATAGTAGGTGTAGCTTCAGCTTTCCAAACTTTTTTACTTGAATAGAGAATCTGGCAGTAAGTGGTCTTCACAGAAACAGAGTTGGCACTCCCTTTAAGATTAGTACTATATCCTAGACAAAATCTCTTTCAGAAACTGTTATATCATTATGTAAGCAAATTAATTGATTCGAACATTGATTAATGTTTCTATGGTATCATCGACTTGTTATGATCACCACTTAACTATACAAGATAAACAAGCATTTCGACCTTTAAAGATTTCCTGCGTATAACACAGAAAGAGAGTTTCTTGAGGCTAAGATAGCATATCTAATCTGTCATAAAGTAGAAAATAGTAAGGAATGTCAAAATGTGCAGGTATGGTCATTCAGGAGTTATCTCTCGTAAAGTAGATGTCTACGCTTTTGGCGTTGTCCTTTATGAATTGATTTCGTCCAAGGATGCAATAGTCAAGGAAGATGGTGTTGATGAAGCAAGAAGCCTTGTTGCTTTGGTAACTTTTTCTTCAAATTTCTTCATTGAATGTTATTCATCGTCATTGAGATGACCTTGACATAAACTTTATTGGAGTATATTGTTTACACTCCTCTGTATTTAACATCTGACACTCAGTTTGTACATTTCTAGCAATGTTACAAATTTTGAATCAGTCGATGAGCTAATGGTGATTGTTCCGTGACAATTGTAGTTTCATGAAGCTCATAGTCATTCAAATCAAATTGAAGCCATTTCCAGATTGATAGACCCTAAACTCCGCGATGACTACCCCCTCGATTCAGTCTACAAGGTACTATTATATCTCTTTAATTACTGCACTAGCTAGTTACCCCCTATTCTTTCTCTGCTTCCAATTGAAGCAACATATCGTTTGTCTATTGCAGATGGCACAGCTTGCTAAAGCTTGTACAGAGAAAAATCCTGAAATGAGACCGACTATGAAATCAGTAGTGGTTGCTCTTATGGCGCTCTCATCGTCCACATGATTGACTATTTGATATGTTGAATTAAGATCACAAGGCACAGGAAAAAGATCATGTTGCCTAATGTAAAGTATTTAAAGGTGTTAGGCACAACAGTGCCTCCAGTCCAGTCCTCAAAGTAATAGCAACTCCTTGAAATCAAGAGCTTAACTTCAACTTGTAGTTACATTTCTTTTGCTATACGGATCAGTATTGTCAGAGAAAGCGCGCCAAAACAGTTGTAAATATTAGGTACGTAGATATGTCATGGCAAAATAACGTATGTTAAACTGTATTGTATTGGAGCGTTGTTGATACCCAATTTTGGACCTCCACATGATAGATTAATCATCGAGCTTCTTCAATTTCAAACGATTTGAGATAATTAGTTTTGTAAAATCCAACATATTTTTTTTTTCAAGTTATTTTAAATAGTTTTGTCACTTATTAGAAATTTCTAAGTAATATGTATGTTTTATATAACTTTGTATATAATCAATATATTTTATAAATATTCGAAAATCATCTCAAAAAGATTTTGTTTATTTGGATATTTACTTAGTTTAATTATTCGATAGTTTATATTTTTTTTAGCTAATTAGTTCGTACTTAAGCTAATTATTTTATTTCGTTAAGATTAAGAAACTCAACAATTAATCGATATTATTCGTTTTATTTAATTTTGGCCCATTTCAATTCCTTCAATACAATTCTTAAAAGGATTAATTACTTAAGTGGATCTCTTTTAAAAAATAATTACTTATTTTAAATAGACTATTTACTATTACCATTTATAGCAATATATGAAAATACTATATATTTTATTAGATTTCTCTCTCGTCTCTTTCTCTTTTTTCTCTCTCATCTTTTTAATTTTTATCTATTTTTAATTTTATTTTTTTGTTTATATAATTTTTATCTCTCATTCTAGCTCTTTCTCTCTTTTTTTTTTTATGTCGTTCTTTCTCCCTTGTTTTCTTTTTGTTTATGTTTTTTTCTTGCTTTCTTTTTGTTGTTTTTTTCTTTCTTGCTTTTTTTTTTGTTGCTTTCCCTCTCTCTCTTTCTGTTGCTTTTTTTCCTTTCTTTCTCTCTCTACTTTCTTTCGTAGAGTAGTGATTCGTAGAATTAATAAAATTTGTATCATAATTAATTAATTAAATAAATAATCTAATCGTAACAAATGAAGAGACATAATAAATTATAAAATGAATTAAACTTGAATTAAAAATGTATTACACACATATTAAAGTTGAATTAGAAGAGAATTAAACATGAATGCAAAATGTAGCAAACGAAAGAGCATTCTATGATTTTGTAAACTGAATGAATCTGTATCAATAATGAATTTAACAAGTAATTCAATCGTAACAAATCAACCAATAAATTGCAAAATGAATTAAAATTGTATTTAAAAGTGTATTGCACAAATATTAAAGTTGCATTGGAAGAGAGAATTAATCATGAATAAAAAACGTAACAAATGAAAGACCATACAACGATCTATAGAGAAAATTAAACTTGTATCAATAATGAATTAAACAGGTAATCCAATAGTAACAAATAAAAAAAAATTGCAAAATAAATTAAATTGTTCTAAAATTGTATTACACAATATTAAAGTTGAATTAGAAGAGAGAATAAAGAATGAATAAAAAATGTAACTAACAAAAGACAAGACAACTATCTATAAACTGAATTAAACTCATATTATTCATGAATAAAACTTATATTATATGTATCTTATAAATTATTTTTGCTTTTTTCACTAATAAAATGAGTGATGGTTGCAATATGTATTAAAAATGTATTGTGCATGTCTTATAAATGTATTATTAGTGTGTTACCTAATTTATTCTTGTTGGTATCCGTAAGAAAGGAGTGAAGTGTGCAATACGTATTATAAATGTATTATTTATGAATAAAACATATATTATATCTGTCTTATAAATTACTTTTGGTTTGTATCACTAAGAACGTGAGTAATATTTGCAATATGTATTAAAAATGTATTGTACATGTATTATAAATGTATTATAAGTGTGTTACCTATATTATTTTAGTTGATATCATTAAAAGGGACTGAAGTTTGCAATATGTATTATAAATGTAGGATGTATTTAATACAATTTCAATACAATTATGAAACATATCTAATGCAACAACTTTAATTCAAACGCGATATAGTTCTGTAAACTTCATCATTTTCGAGCTTCAATCTAATATTTTTCCTAAAATCAATTCTAAA
>NW_006239298.1:533227-564723 GCF_000226075.1 Solanum tuberosum | reverse complement strand
AATGTAACTAATGAAACACCAGACAATGATCTATAGAGTGAATTAAACTTATATCAATAATGAATTAAACAAGTAATCTAATAGTAACAAATAATAAACTACAAAATGAATTAAATTTGTGTTAGAAGTGTATTACATAAATATTAAAGTTGAATTAGAAAAGAAAATTAGCAATGCAAAATGTAACTAACGAAAGACAAGACAATAATCTATAGACAGAATTAAACTTGTATTATTCATGAATAAAATATGTATTATATGTGTCTTACAAATTATTTTGGTTTGTATTTCGAACATGAGTGATGTTTGCAATATGTATTGTGCCTATGTTATAAATGTATAACAAATTTGTTACTTAAATCATTTTGGATGTTATCACTAAAAAAAGGAGTGAAGTTTGTAATATGTTCATGATTTTAATACAATTATGAAACATATCTAATACAACTTTAATACAATTGCGATACAGTTCCATAAACTTTACCTTTTTCGAATTTCAATCTAATATTTCTCCTAAAATCAATTATAAACTAAATCAAACCCTCTTAAAATTGAGATATAAACTCCAAACGACATTTTCAATTATTTGTACGAACTACCTATCCAAGCTAATCACAAATTCGTAAAATTCAAATAATGAATTCAAAATTTAAAGCTTTATAATGATCATCAATGGTGAACTCTTGCTTCTGTAATTTTAGAGATTTAAAATTTCTGCTTAAAAACATGATTTTGTACAAATTTTCGGTCTTTCTATTCCTCTTTTCATCTTGTTTTTGGATAAAAATAGTGAAATATGGGAAAAAACTGATTTGAGGATAGTTATTTAAATGAAAATTTCAAAGAAGAAGAAGAAGAAGAAAAAAAGAGGAGGAAGAAAAATAGTGTCAGAGAAAGAGACGAAGAAGCAGAAGAGTAAAAAGAAGAAGAGGAAAAAGGCCTGAGAAAGAGGCGAAGACCGTACAATTTTCTTAATTCCAAAAAAATGTTATATTTAGTTAGAAAAAGTATGTTGCCATAGATGGTAAATATTGTTATAACATAGCATATTTATGTGATTTACCCTTCTTAAAATCCAATTCAATATTATCTGCCTTCCATCATGTTCAGATCAACATGAAAAATCAGCCCACCAAAAGAAGACCCATATAATTCCAGCAAACCCATTCCCAGCCCAAACCCAATTATTCTAACAAGACCAAATTTTGGCCTAAAATGCAATTCCAGTCTCCCATCCTAACACCTCAAAAACATTTTCAGATTATATAGCCCACTCCAATAATTTCCCAACCGACCCCAATTCATTTCCCCGGCCCGGCCCATTTTTCCCTTCACAAAAGAAACCCATTCCAGAAACCCATTGAACAATACAACATACGTACAACAGTCCCAAATATAGCAAACAGTAGCCGAACGACCCCACCCCTGCGTTTTTCTCTTCTTCTCTGCGTGAACCAAATGCGAAACCCAGCCAGAATCGACCCGGCCCATTTTTCCAACGTTAACAAAGAGGACCCAGACGCAGTAGTCCAAAACGTCAAAGCAGTAGCAATCAAACGGCGGAATCCACGGAAAGAAAAACAATTGCGCCTGCCACCAACTCGTTCTAGCCCTGCCAGCCGCGTCCAATCGTTCTTGTGGCTACAAGATGGCGCCACGTCAAACACAAGGAAGAGGGAATCGATCCAAATCGTCCGCGCTACCCCCTCATCCGGATTTCGTGGGATTTTGGTTGAATTCTTGTGCAAAAGGATAGCTTTTTTTTGGTCCTTGGAAATTTTTTGAATTTGGGGACTAGAATGAAATTTCCTATTTCACTCTTGTCCTCATCCGATTTCTCACCCGGGTTCCCAAAAAAAAACAAACCCCAATTTTTCCCATCTATATAAACCCCATTTTATTTCACTGTTAGGGGTTGGAAAAAAAATTGAAGGGGAAATATAGAGCAAAGGATTAAGAAAGGTAGTAACACATTCGAAATACGCTCCCGCATAGAGAACTTCTCACATTCTATCCAGGTCTCCCGTTTCGCTGTTCGTGGTCAAGTTTCGTGGTAGAAGTCCCGTTCCTCTGCTCAAGTTTCTCGTCTCCATTCGCGGCCCAAAAAAAGGTAACCTCTTCTCCGCTGGCTTTTCTCTTCATCTCTTTCCCTGTTGTGTTTTGTTAGCGTTGGAAAATCGTTGTGCTGAGTTTGTTTTCGTGGATTAGTCGTAATATTCAAGGATCTGCTAAATTTTATCGATATCAGGCGTGCTGTGTTTGAGTTGTTACTGTTTGACATTGTTATTCATGTAAGTTTAAATTCTCAAATAAGCTACTATGGTTAATATAGATGATATAGTCGCATGTTTGTTCTAACCGTGTAGTTTTATCTATTTCTTGAATGTCTTCATCGTCTTGTTGCCTAATATGATGTGTTTTAATCAAGTTTTGCCACAATCAGATGTTTACTCGAAAATATCACATTTTAACTCGAGTCAGTGACATTCTCTTTGTGATATCAGTGATCTTCATTATTGACATTTGCTTCATACTCTTCTGCTTACTGCTTCAGACCAGTTTAAATCTTTGCATTGATCTTGATTTATTATGCTTTTATTTGTAGATGTGTTTATTTTATACTTTGGGTTAACTGATATATTTTGAAACTTGACTTAATCTCTCTCTCTAAAAATAAATAAAAAGAAAATCACTTAAGAGTAGGGTAGCATTGTTAGTCAAGTTATTGTAGGTTATCTGTTAATAGGTTAATAAGATTTGTTTAGCTTGTTTGTTTGCATCTTAAATGATTATCGCGGAAGTTCGACTCATGTCTCCATCTTTGATATTGTGTTTCCTTCTACTAGTCACTTTGTGTTAGTATTTTTTTTTTATAAGTTAAAAAAGTCTTGTTTGCACCGGTGTGTAGCTATGTGGTTGATGTCTTGGCTTGTGATTTTTGTCATATTCAAAATGAATTGTTCATTTCTGTATTGTGCAATACTTTAAGTTGCAGCATGTTGGTTCAATTTTATTTGACTTCCTTTCATTAAATTAATGGGTGGCTACTTACATTTTGTCTCATTTTTATGCATGTGAAATATGTCCGAGTCCCTTATGGACCTCCTCCTTGCATCTTGAAATGGGCCAAGGAGGCTCGATTCTCTTTTACGAGTCAACTGAATCAAGAAATCAAAGAATAGATTTCCTAAAGTCGATGTACAGGTGTTTGAAGCGGATTAAAAGGCCGGATATGCATAATATACAACGATATACATCAGTCGTATACACTGTACCTTGCATTGAAAATGGGCTAAATATCCCCAAAATTCAGCTTGTATTTTGTTATTTTTTGGGCCTAAGCCCAGTTATTGTAATTATTATTATTTGTTAGCCCTTAAGTCAGGTACAAGGAGACAAAAATTGGGCTAAGGCCCAAAGAAAAACAAATTTCAAAAATTAGTCTAGGACAAGTACTAAATATTGGGCCTTTGGTCCCAAAACAAAAATTAAGCCCAAGTATTGGTCCAGGTGGACAGAAAAACCAAACTTGGGCCCAAATCTCTTTCCCTCCTTTCTTTATTGTATTTGTTTACTTGTCAATACCTACTATTAATCTTAAGCTTATCACGATTCAATTTTTCGACAGATAGTCATTCTGAACTAATCTTCTAAAATTTAACTAACTAAATACTCACTTCCTAAAATATTGAAATATAATCTATCAAAGTGTTTAATTTAGATAGTATCCCAATACTTCTCCTTTCCCCCTTTTAAAATGGTCTTAACTATAAAATAGTTCATTTTTTGTAATTCAAGTTAAGTTAAATTATTTTGGCCAAATAGTTAATTGCCGGATAACCCTATTAGCGGGTGTTCTAGATGCTTTAAAATCCTTCCTAAAACACTAATAAGAACCCCGGACCCTTTTTAAGTTTTCATTAGATTTCTGTTTTAGTCTTTGAAAATAATAATTTTCTTAATTTTACTTTAAAAATTAAATGACGACTCTTAAAATCAGTCTAATTAATATTTTAGATAAAACGAGCGTCATGATTTCAATGTTTTTCTGTTTGTATGCTACGAATGAGGCATTCTTAAATTTTGATTTTGGTACATGACCAAATTTAATGTACATTGCTTGTATAAGTTAGAATAAGAACTGTTGTCCACATTCCACAACTAGTGAAGTTGTGGTCTATAATATATCATGGCAAAAACAGTCTGTAAATGTTAGGTACAGGTAAAAATTGAGTAATAGGTTTAACTTTTCAACAATAATCTTAAAAATAAATAAATTTAATGTCTTTCTCTATTTAAAATAAAATGGATTTTCTTCCTATATAGTAAGACCACTTGGACGATTTTTGTTCTTATTGTAAAATTTCAAATTGTTGACCAAACTAGGGCCCAAATCTCTTTCCCTCCTTTCTTTATTGTGTTTGTTTACTTGTCAATACCTACTATTAATCTTAAGCTTATCACGATTCAATTTTCCGACAGATAGTCATTCTGAACTAATCTTCTAAAAATTAACTAATTAAATACTCACTTCCTATAATATTGAAATTTAACCTATCAAAGTGTTTAACTTAGATAGTATTCCAATATTTCTCCTTTTCCCCTTTTAAAATGGTCTTAACTATAAAATAGTTCATTTTTTTGTAATTCAAGTTAAGTTAAATTATTTTAGCCAAATAGTTAATTGTCGGATAACCCCATTAGCGGGTGTTCTAGATGCTTTAAAACCCTTCCTAGAACACTAATAAGAACCCCGGACCCCTTTTAAGTTTTCATTAGATTTCTGTTTTAGTCTTTTGAAAATAATGATTTTCTTAATTTTACTTTAAAAATTAAGTGGCGACTCTTAAAATCAGTCTAATTAATATTTTAGATAAAACGAGCGTCATGATTTCAATGTTTTTCTGTTTGTATACTACGAATGAGGCATTCTTAAATTTTGATTTTGGTGCATGACCAAATTTAATGTACAGTGCTTGTATAAGTTAGAATAAGAACTGTTGTCCACATTCCACAACCAGTGAAGTTGTGGTCTATAATATATCATGGCAAAAACAGTGTCTGTAAATGTTAGGTACAGGTAAAAATTGAGTAATAGGTTTAACTTTTTCAACAATAATCTTAAAAATAAATAAATTTAATGTCTTTCTCTATTTAAAAAAAAATGGATTTTCTTCCTA
The DNA here is from genome assembly GCF_000226075.1 of Solanum tuberosum. NCBI lineage: Eukaryota > Viridiplantae > Streptophyta > Magnoliopsida > Solanales > Solanaceae > Solanum > Solanum tuberosum. The sequence goes on along the minus strand of NW_006239298.1, from coordinate 559,543 downwards.
TATAGTAAGTCCACTTGGACGATTTTTCTTCTTTTTGTAAAATTTTAAATTGTTCACTATTAGTTAGTGGTGACTGGTGACTAACTACCCGTCAATCAACAATTGACTTGGACCATTTCAAATCGAATTTACAAAGTGGCTTTTACTATCGACTTGCCGAATATTTTGTACATGTTCACAACGAAATTGTTTAACAGGGGGGGACACACAACCAATAATAATTGCGTAAAACTCCATTCTATTTTTTTTGACACTTAAATAGTAAATCCATTTACACACTTTTACCTCCCATTCACCACCCTCCTTTTTCATTTTCCTATTTGTTCACCTAATACAATTCTTCAAAAAATAGAAATGTGAAAAATAATAGAAGCCTTTTTTTCTTTTGGTGACTAAAGAAAAGTGAACTAAAAGACAACAAACCAAAGATTAGAGCATGCTTGGTATAGAGTCGCCTTTGTTAGGGAGCGTTTTACCGGAACTTCCTGACGTGAATTCGAATTTAGTTGGGCTCCAATGTGGGTATCAGACATCGGATGAGAAATCAAAAAAAATTGCACAAGCCTGATGTGGCAAAGCAGAAGTCGATTTTTTAATTTGATTGTTCTTTGTTCTCAAAGTTTCTAGGAATATGTAATCGTAGCTGAATATTAGCAAAAAAAATACTAAAAGTAAAGTAGGTTGGTTCAACTGAATTTAAGTAATTTTAGGTACAGTACTTATAAGTACTTCAACTACAATCAGTTGAAAGACTACAATCTTTTTTCCTTCAATCTTCAGCACAATGATATTCCTTAGAAGAAGATCAATAATAATCCTAGTCCTGATTTACTTATTCTCAAATTGCACAACATGTAGTTGCATAAATGGCTGTGATTTAGCTTTAGCTTCCCTCTTCATCTGGCCCGAATCGGACCTCCCTAAAATATCCCAACTATTTGACAACATGCCATCCAATGATATCCTTGACTGGAATACTGAAATCACAAGCACGTTTATTCTAACCGAATCCAGAGTTAACGTTCCCTTTCGTTGTGATTGCCTTAATAATGGTGAGTTTTTGGGACATGTATTTTCCTATATTGTTAGTGCCAATGACACTTATGATCTCATCGCCACAAGGCTCTATTCAAGTTTGACGAATAAAGAGTTGTTGATGAGGGATAATAGTTATCCGGAAAACAATATACCCGTTCATGTGACCTTGAACGTGACTGTGAATTGCTCCTGTGGGAATAAAGATGTGTCAAAGGATTATGGATTGTTTATCACGTATCCGATGAGGCCAGGGGAAAATTTGAGTTATATCGCGTTGGTGACTAATACTAGCTCAAGGCTGATAGAAATGTACAATCCAATGGTGAATTTCAGTGCTGGCAGTGGGTTGTTGTACATTCCAGGCAAAGGTTAGTTCAGATTAAAGAAAAGAAGAAGAGTATTTGGTAGATTAGCTTTTTCTTTTATATAATATTGGACTGAGACGGACTTACATGAAGTAACATGGTCTGTGAAGATTCATATAGCATGAATCGCAATGCAAACAGACTCTGCTGAAGTAAAATTTAGGCAAGCATAGAAAATCCTGTTTTTAATGATTTGTGTCTTTTGTACAATGTTGCTGTTGTTGTGATGGATATTATATTTGATTGTAAATCCAATTTTATCTATGTATATACTTGTTTTATGCAGATAAACTGGGGAATTATCCACCTATACCAACCAGGTACAATTTTCAGATTTGAAGTAGTTATACATTGAGCACCTTATCTTAAGACATGCTTGCATATTCTTTAACTTATTTGGTCATCCATGTTTCCCCTGGCTTGCAGAAAAGGTGGACTACCCTTTCCTTCTCTTTATTTTGTGTTGATTCCTCCATTATTGCTTCTTGCTCCCAAATCAAGTTGTTGATGGAAGTGTTGTACAATGTAAGCATATTGATTATTCTGTATGAGTGTCTCATCAGGCTCATCAGGTAAAACAATAGCTGCATTAGCAGTAGCTGCACTAGCCGGAGTTTCGTTATTGGTAGGCATCATTTATGTGGGAATTTATAGAAAGAAGGAACAAAAGGTTGCAGCAAACATCCCAGCATCTTCTGGTCAATACCATCCACCTAGTCCTGGTAATTGTAAATCTTCCTTTTTCTTTTTCTACTTCTTTGCTCTTCCCAAATTTCGAGTTCAAATCTCCTTCTGAATGAAGCCTCCAGTTGAAAATGTCTATCATGGATGTTAAATTAAGCATTTTTGCGATTACCAGCAAAAATTCTTTCAACCCTGTCCTTTAGGATAGCCAATATTCTAATTCATTATCAAATTTCAACTTCATGGAGGTATCTAATGCTAGATTTATTACTCCCAATGTGCTTGCAATATGTTTGATCCGTGTGAAGAACCACTAGAACTTGCTTAGTTTATTACTCCAAACATATTCTAATAAATGTGGCCTAAGGCACTGACCTTGTTGATGGTGCTTCAGCAGGTCTTTCGGGCATACATGTGGACAAATCAGTAGAGTTTTCATATGAAGAACTTGCTAAGTCGACTGATAACTTTAGCATTTCGAATAAGATTGGAGAAGGTGGCTTTGGAACTGTTTATTATGCGGAGCTGAGAGGCAAGGTCTGCAGTTCATGTTTTTGTCTCCCCATGATGCAAAGTTTTGTTTATCTATTGTTAGAAATATATTGCAAAATCAGTAAGGAGAACACAATTCGATCATTCTTGCACTTGATTAAGTAAGATGTCTGAGTAGTCTCAACTAAAATAAACTGAAAAAGCTGTTAAAACAGTGTTATTAAGGGTAGCAATGTCTCTGCTAATTCTACATTTAAAACTACAGAAAGCAGCAATAAAGCGAATGAATCGGGAAGGAAGAACAGAATTTCTTGCTGAACTTATAATTTTGACGCGTGTTCATCACCTGAACTTGGTATGATCAATATCTTCTGTCACTTGTTTTATTTTGCTTATAATTTTATTTTATTTTTTTTGTTTTGTCAAGTATAATAAGTATTGAATGCCAGATATTGGAAGTTTAAGCAATATCTTTTAGAACTTCATTAGCATTCCCGTGCCTGGAATTCACATGTTTTGCTTATTTAGTTGATTGCTTTGAAGGAAATGTAAAGAGAGGGAAAAGAAATTGATTTTCTCACTCATAGCATGTCGTTTTACTAATTTTCACCCCTTTTATTTTAATCATTCTACTCCATATACATTGAGTTCGTAAAGCTGCAAGTTTAGTTTATAGTATGAGGGTATTGATAGATCCTGTAGGAGTTTATTTTCAATTTACAAAGGGAACCGTATTTGAAAATATGTCCATGAAGAGAGCGCATGCCTAAGAATGTGAAGGATGTTTGCACTTTAAATTACAAGTATCGAAATGCATGTATATCATTTTATTGATCTGGTGCGGAACTCAAATGTGATTGTATTATGCTTAATTTGTTTTCTCATTTGACTATTTCATCTGATGCTGAATTGCATGCAGGTGTCCTTGATAGGGTATTGTGTTGAGAGGTCCCTCTTCCTTGTATATGAATTCATTGAGAATGGTAATCTAAGCCAACATCTTCGTGGTACGAGAACTCTACTAGCTATAGCAATATGATGGAATAGTTCATTCTTTATGGTTTTCTTCTTATTTGTATTTGTGATGTTTATATGCTTACAGATTAATTGTTTGGTAAATCTATTTACAGGGAAAGACGTATTGACATGGTCAACAAGGGTGCAAATTGCAATGGATTCAGCCAGAGGTCTTGAGTATATACACGAGCACACCATCCCCTTTTACATCCATCGTGATGTTAAATCAGCAAATATTCTGATAAACGAGAACTTTCATGCAAAGGTATCTTTAACGTCCTCTATTAATTCTCTGTGTTTCAACAACTTCTCTAGTCTTGTAACTGGTTAATCACTCACAGATTGGAGATTTTGGCTTATCAAAACTTGTTGAAAGTGGAAATCCAACTCTGAATACACGTTTTATGGGTACATTTGGATACATGCCACCAGAGTAAGTTTTTTTTTTTTCACTGTATAAAGCGCGTCTAAAAGTATGTGTAGCTTCAGCTGTTCAAACCTTTTTACTTGAATAGAGAATCTGGCAATTAATACAAAATAGTAACAAATGCTAAAATTTGCAGGTATGGTCATTCAGGAGTTATCTCTCGTAAAGTAGATGTCTACGCTTTTGGTGTTGTCCTTTATGAATTGATTTCGTCCAAGGACGCAGTAGTCAAGGAAGATGGTGTTGATGAAGCAAGAAGCCTTGTTGCTTTGGTAACTTTTTCTTCAAATTTCTTCATTGAATGTTATTCATTGGCATTGAGATGACGTTGACATAAACTTTACTCCTCTGCATTTAAAATCTGACACTTTTAGTTTGAACCAGACGATGAGCTAATCGTGATTGTTCTGTGGTAATTGTAGTTTGATGAAGCTTATAGTCATTCAAATCAAATTGAAGCCATTTCCAGATTGATAGACCCTAAACTCCACGATGACTACCCCCTCGATTCAGTCTACAAGGTCCAATTATATCTCTTTAATTATTGCACTAGCTAGTTACCCCCTTTTCTTTCTCTGCTTCCACTTGAAGCAACACATGGTTTGTCTATTGCAGATGGCACAGCTTGCTAAAGCTTGTACGGAGAAGAATCCTGAAATGAGACCGACTATGAAATCAGTAGTGGTTGCTCTTATGGTGCTCTCATGATTGACAGATTGATATGTTGCTTTCACTCTATGGAAATTAAGATCAAAAGGCAGAAACAAGATCATGTTACATAATGTAAAGTATTTAAAGGTGTTAGGCTCAACAGATCTATAGGGATCACTTCACTACAGTCAGAGAAGAGCCCAAAATGTCACCAACTACCTAAGAAAGTACTTAATAAGATACTATGTAGTTTTCATATTTTGCCAACCACATTACAATCCCAAGCAGCAGCATTTTTGTCTCCTCTTGCATGCTGATTGTATCGCAGAGGCTCGAATCTTCAATATAAAATACGTATTATTGTATTGGAGCTTCATGATTTCAATGTATTTCTGTTTGTATACTAAGAATGAGGTACTCTTGAATCTTGATTTTGGTACATAACCCAATGTAATATGCAGTGTTTGCATGAGTTAGATTTAGATTTAATTACTGTCTTTCTCCTTTTGATAAATTTGGATTTTCAAACTATATACTCCCTCCGCCCCATTTTATTTGAGGTAGTTTGACTTGGCACGAAGTTTAAGAAAGAAATAAAGACTTTTTATCTAAGCTAGCGTTTGACCTTTAAGTTCTCAAATATTTTTGACAAATCTTAATTGTATAAAGTTTTTGGTGAAGTTTCACCATATGTTTGGCCCCAAGTTTTTCCAAAATTATTTGATTATTTCAAAAAATATAATTTATATCCATAAGTTTTAAAAATTATTAAAAATGTCCATAAATTTATATTATCATTTTATAATGAATATGCTCCATTAAAAAATAACATTATAACATACTGCCTCTATTCCTAATTACTTGTTTATTTTTGAATTAACACACCTATTAAGAAAATAATTATTGACATAGTCAGTTTACCATTTTACCCCTATTAATTATGAAATTGATGAAATAAAAATTTAAGATTTTCAAGAAGTTATACCTTTTTCAAAATAATAAATTTAGAGTATAATAGGCGAAATAAAAAATTGTCCTTTCTTGATTTGTCAAAATGGACAAGTAATTAAGGACATGGGGAGTAATTAATAACAATTAACAACAACAAAATAACAATATAGGCAATATAATACATTAATTGTATACTCAAATTTGTCATTGATTCAATTATAATTATAGTCCATTAAACATAAATTGTTCTTTTTTCTCAATTTTATCACTCAAATTTGAACTCAAACTTTTGCAGAGGAGATAGTAACAAATATTGGTTGGAATTAATAAATGATGAGAATTTTTTATAAAATATAAAAGTTTGGGATGATTTTTGAATTTTTCAAAATTCCCAATTATTAGAACTTGCCCAAATACTAGTTTTTTCTAGTATTTGGAAACTTGAGATACCAAGTTACATGACCAAACACCATTTCCCAAGTTTTTTTGGGCCAAACGGATCCTAAGTATATAAAAAAAAAAAGAATGGAGCCTCACAGTTCAAAATTTTCACTGACAACTAGTCAACTTGTTACTTTTCGTTATCCACTTTCCATAGAAAATTTGTGTTAGCCTAATAATTCCAATATACTGTTATACCTTTTCTGTGTTTCCTCTTGATGTTTGGTTTTGGAAGATCAAAATTAAAAACAAGAGGAATGTATATCTTTCCAAGGATAAGGACAATCGTATTTGTGATGTACTATTATTACTACTACTTATTTTCAGTTGATTATGCTGATTCCAGGTGCACAGAGGGCTGTGCCTTAGCTTTAGCTTCATATAGTATCTCGTTATCTGGTGATCTTGATTCTTACATTAGTAACATAGCCTACATCTTCTCGAACATCTCTATCCCTGAATTCCGTAACTATAACCCAAGTATCTTAAACGCCATTGGAAATCTTGATGGCAAATACCGGGTTAACGTACCCTTCTCCTGTGACTGCCTTAATAATGGCGACTACTTGGGCCACGTCTTTACATACCCTGTTTACTCTGGGTGCACTTATGATTATGTAGCAAGCGAATATTCCAATTTGATAACTGGAGAGTGGCTGAGTAGGATTAACAATTACCCGGAAATGACAGCATTGAACGTCATAGTGAATTGTTCCTGCGGGAACCAACATGTCTCCAAGGATTATAGTTTGTTCCTCACGTATCCAATGTTTCCAGGGGAAAATTTGACGTCAATAGCTTTGGCGACAAAAACAAGTTCAAAATTGGTCCAAATGTACAATCCAGGCGTCAATTTCAGTGCTGGCACTGGCCTGCTCTACATTCCAACCAGAGGTGACTATCCGTCATATTTGTTTTGTTCCACCACATTTTAATACATGTAGTAGTTCCGTATTGGTATGAAGGAAAATGTTTCCCTGAAAAGTAAGCAGGATAACTCAGTTCAATTCTTTTTACTTCCCATTTTTGAACCTTTCATGAGAGATTGATTCATTTTCTCATCTCCCGAATATTTTGAGGTCGATTGTCAAACTTGAACCTTAATTTTAATTTGGGGTTTGGTAAAAATATTGACATCCTTTTTTTCAATTGGTGGATAATTTTTCTGACCATGGTTCCTTGTTTTATGCAGATAAATTTGGGAACTATCCACCTATGCCAACCAGGTATCTTTTTCACACTTGAGTTGACTATAAATTGAACATCTTATCTTGGTGTATATTATTAACTTATTTGGTCATCCATGTTTCCCTCGACTTTGCAGCAAAGGTGACTGCTCTCATGTTTAACGCAACTCTAGTTAGTCATGGATTATTCATGCTATCCTAGCTTATTGATTATTCTGTACGAGTGTATGATCAGGCTCATCAGGTAAATTTATTGCTGGAGTGGAAGTAGCATCACTAGTTGCAGTAGCTGGAGTTGCATTACTCATATGCATCATTTACCTGGGATTTTATAGAAAGAAGGCACAAAAGATTGTGCCACAAATCTCAGCAACTGCTGATCAATCGCATCTATCTGGTCAGGCTAATTCTCTAGATTAACAAAAACACTTTTTGCAACATAAGTTCTTCCAAAGTTTTTTTCATTTTTTGAATTGATAGCTATTAGCTGGTGTTGTCTTGTTTCCTCTATTGTCTGTCTACTGTTGTTTCACAGGGATCAATAAATCAAATAGTAAATTTTAAGTGTTAAAATCAGTGTCTCACCTTTGGTAGATCGAAATTTTGTTAAACACTTCATGGCTTTGTACTTATTCCATATCTTGGGTTGTTATTATATAAACTGAGCAAGGCCTGAGGGAACTAAGGCAGTGACCTTTCTGATGGTGCCTTGGCAGGCTTCTTGGGCATAGCTGTGGACAAATCTACGGAGTTCTCATACAAAGAACTTGCTGAATCGACTAATGGCTTTAGCATTTCTAATAAGATTGGAGAAGGTGGCTTTGGAACTGTTTATTATGCTGAGCTGAGAGGAAAGGTCTGCAGTTCAAAAAAAATTTCATCAAATAACTGTAAAAATATGTCTGCCTGTCTCTTTTGAAGGTTGAAATCTTTCTATTCCCTACATATTTTTTCCTAAGCTATTTGTCATAAACAAAAAAAAGGTGAAGTCATGGAACACCTGTCAATATTGTTCATTCCAATAAGATGGAGTTTACTGAGGCCTGGAATGGACCCTAGCTTTCCTTTATAGGTAGCAAGTCAGCTGCTACTTTACTTTGTCCCTTGTTCCATGTGTTTCAGAAGACTTCATAGAGTCCTGGATTATAGAATTTAACTTTGGAGGAATAATATGAGAAGTGTGATAAACCTAGAGAATCACAATTTATAAAAGCTACGATTATTACGAAGAATTATTAGTTATAGATTATACAGTAAAATTTAAGGTTGTTATACTGCAACTGGATATGTTGGGGGATTTCTTATTGCATAAACTGATAATAACTTACTTACAAATGGACCTGTGCTACTATGACTTGAAAGGGGGAAACTCACCGTTCAATGAGACATTTCTATATTTTTTCTTTTTATACTGTGAATTTCTGCTAACATATACTGAAAACTATGATACAGGCAACAGCAATAAAGCAAATGAATAGGCAGGCAAAAACTGAATTTCTTGCTGAACTGAAAATTTTGACGCGTGTTCATCACTTGAACCTGGTAATTATCAATATCTTCTCTGTCAGTTGAGATTGCCTTTAGAAGCAGTTCTATTTCTTTTGATGAGCACAAGTATAATGCTAATCGGGGTAAATGATGCAACATCTTGACCTCATGGCATTCATGTTTGATATTTGAAAGAAAAACTTGTTTTTCATCTACTTCATTAACCGCCACAAATAAATAACAAAAATGAGAATCTTTTCTTATTCAGTTGATCAATTTTAATCAATCTAGCCCCAAGTATAAACGAACTTTAAAATTGATGGTATGTCATATGACAGTAAAAAATACAACCTTGTAAGAGATGATTCATGATTTATTGGCCACATTTTTACTGGAAGTTCTAAGTCTGGAATTGTATGTATATCATATACTGATCTGGTAGGGAACTGGGAAGTTTAATGATGTATTATGCTTATTAGTTTGCTTGTTTGATTTTTTGCTGTCACTGAATGCATGCAGGTGTGCTTGATAGGATATTGTGTTGACAGGTATCTCTTCCTTGTATATGAGTTCATTGACAATGGTAATCTAAGCCAACATCTACGTGGTATGGAACTTAATGAGCTATAGCGATGTGATGGAATAGTTAATTCCTTGTTTTTCCCTTCTTTTTTGCATTGGAGATGTTTATAAGCTTAAGCATTTGTTAGTCACTTGATAAATCTATCTCCAGGGAGGGACACACTGCCATGGTCAACGAGGGTGCAAATCGCACTAGATTCTGCCAGGGGTCTAGAATATATACATGAACACACCGTTCCTGTCTATATCCATCGTGATATTAAATCAGCAAATATCCTGATAGACAAAAACTTCCATGCAAAGGTCTTATTAAGGCCCCTAATCTTTGTTTTTTGACCAATATATTTAAGTGCTCTCCTGATTGGTAAATCACTTACTTACAGGTTGGAGATTTTGGCTTGACGAAACTGGTTGAAAATGGAAATTCAACTATACCTACACGTTTTATGGGTACATTTGGGTACATGCCACCAGAGTAAGTTTTTTCAGTGTACAAAATGTGTCTTAAACATAGGAAATAGCTGCTGCTGAATGAGCTTATTTAATAAAGAACCTGGCAATAGGTGGTCTCTATGGTAACAGAGTTGACATTTAAGATTAATGTATCAAAACTATTTTGTCTTTCTGATGTACCGGTACAGGACAGACTGGTTCTACTGGAATTCGAACACAAGACCCCATACAAATCTTCCAATTCCTTGACAGTTGCACTAGAGACATTTTTATGTCAACGGAATTCAATAACATATCTTTACACATTCAATTTTTCAAAAATATAATGTACATATATAAGGTGGAAACGTTTTGCTCTTGCATTTCCTTAAAACCATATTCTGAAAAGGCTGAGGTTCTATCGGGAAATAGGACCTCACAAAGGTAGGGGTAAGGTCAGCGTATATCCCGCCCTTCCAGACCCCACTTGTGGGACTATACTGAGTATGTATGTTGTTGTTGCTGTATATAAGCTGGAAACTTTTTAGTTGAACTCCCTCAGACGAAGTTGTTTATATTATTCCCCATGCATCTGATGTATCACAGATAGATAGTTCCAATAACTATTGCTGAAATATGCAGGTATGGTCATTCAGGAATTATCTCATCTAAAATAGATGTCTATGCTTTTGGCGTTGTCCTTTATGAACTAATTTCGTCAAAGGAAGCGGTAGTCAAGGAAGATGGTATAGATGAAGCAAGAAGCCTTGTTGCATTGGTAACTTTGCTCCAGCATATTTCTTAACAGAATGTTATCATTTGCCACTTACATGACCTTCTCACAGATTTTATCCTCTTGCTAGTATTACTTTGTCTATTGCACCAAATTTACGAGCTAATGCTGATTGTTCCGTGATAATCATAGTTTGCAGAAGCTCATAATCATCCAAATCCAATTGAAGGCATTTCCAGATTGATAGACCCCAAACTCGAGGATAACTACCCTTTTGATTCAGTCCAAAAGGTACAAATTACATTTCTTTCCTACACTGTGTACCACCTTTTGTTTCTTTGCTTCCTTGAAGCATTAAACACTTGTCTTGTCTATTACAGATGATACAGCTTGCTAATGCTTGTACAGAGAAAGATCATGAGATGCGGCCGACTATGAGATCTGTAGTGGTTGCACTTATGGCACTCTCACCATCAATAGAGGATTGATAATCTGACGTTCAGGGTTGGTCCTGCAGTGTTTCATTGATATGAGTTTCTTGAAATCAAGAGCTTAGTTTCAACTTCTGTAAAATTACTTTTCCTATTAAGATCACTTTCCAGTGTTTATTAAGAAAAATAAAAAATCACAGACTAGTTTCAGAAAGTTGTTGACACTACTGCTATTTTTTTGAGTTTTGAACTGCTACTCTCATGGTGAAAACATGAAGACAAACATCTTCAAGATAAAACAAGTGAAAAGCTTAAGGTATTGAAATTTCTCCTCCAAGTACTAATGTTGTTTGTTTGTTGAAGGAAGATGTATTCTTGATTTCTATTCCATGTAATGATAGTTCCTGTGGAGTCTAGTCCATTAGTCCTCCTCTTTGAAAGGGAAGAGCAAGAAGATAACCCAGTGCTCAGTAGTACTTTTGGCATAGCAATATACTGTTATGTTTCTTCCTCACTTTGCAATTTAGCCAAATCAAACAATAAAAATATATCATAGATTACATGGACAATTTAGCAGTGAGACACAGTATTCATGTTAATGCAACAGCATCACCCAAAAGGGAGAAGTAGCAGTATACTTTATCATACAATTACCCAGTAGCATTGCGCAACTACCAAATGCTATAATGCCAATACACTATAGATTGAAAAATGAGAATTGTCAACATAGTTTTGGGTCAATAATAAGCAACTTCACAACTCATTCGACATCAAGTAATTTTACTTGATTCCCTATCATTCAGCATCATGTTTATACATCCGCCAACTTTGCCAAAATAACCCTGATACAAATAAACATCAAACGACAAAGTCTAGTGTTCCAATCAAACACGGCAAATGAAACAGAAAAACAACTGTACAATAAATGATGATTTTCTTTTCATTTTCATTTTTTATTTTCTTTTTCTTTTTTTCAAAAAAAAAAAAAAGAACAATAGTTTTACACAGCATAGACTGTCATGTCCACACCAATCATTTGCTCCAAGAATTTTACTATACACCATATACAGAGAATCGGACAGGAGAAACCAGGTATCTTCACTCCGGCAAAAAGGAAATAACTAAAGTCATATTTCACATATCAGTCAGTAGGTTTCTTCTGAAATGTTCAGCTCTATTCAATGGCATATACGATATGTTCCACTGAATTGGCCAATATCCTACTACCAGCAATACTAAATGTTATTGAAATAAGATTAGGCTGGTATGACGCGGGAATCAGAGTCAGGCATCAACCTGCAACAACCAAAGGCAACTGCATTACATACAGAATAAGAAATAATGACCCTTGCAACTAAAAGTTCAGAAGATATTCAATACTGTCAAAGAAACTAGAGAAGGGCCCTTGGTAGGGAACTACCTAAGGTCAATCTGTTCTACTGAAAAAAGGTCATCTTTTTACCAAGTTCTAGCTGTTCTATTATAGACTAAATCTACTATACAATTTTTTTGGCCTAAATTGTAAAAGGCATTGCATGAAACAAATCCACGGTTTCATGAAAGCCTATGTTACATAATAAAAGGAAAAGGATGGAGGGACTAAGAAATAAGTAACTCTACAAGACAAAACCCACTTAATCACTCACCTTCTTCAAAGAAGTCAAACACACCTCCCAGCATATCATCACTTTCCCCATCATCATCAGGTTTCTCTTTGTTGCAAGGACTACTACTGCTATCCATATCAGCAACCAGTTCAGTTACCTCATGCAATTCATTGTTAGTTGAAGCCTTACAGTAGCCTTCTTGAAAAAATCGACCAAAATCTACAGGGTCGCATATATCTTCATTAACAGTTTGTTCGTCAATTATGTTCATACTCAAGTCGGAACGATTGGAACTTGAGTTTGAAGCTTCACTGGTAATGACACTGTTTGAAGACTGAACCTCTCTTGCACTGGTTCCTCCAGTGGAGAAGGATTCAATTTTCGGAGGAGATGGACTATTTACCACATAGCTTTCCTCAACGGAGCACAAGATATTTGGGGATGATTGCAGACCAGCAGGCATGTTCTTACTCACTTGTGGGGCTGCAGTATAACTAGAACTTCTCGACCCATCACTTTCTTCCATAGATAGTTCAATACATGGATACGAAATTGGCCCCATACCAACTTCATGTAAACGGGGAACTTGTGAAGAACCTGGAATCATATATGTTAGACACAGCAAAAAAAAAAATCAGCCATAAAACAACTATTAATGCTTAAAAGAAAAGTCGAACAGTCTAACCAGAAGGAAAGCTTTTCTCAGAGAGAGAGTCTGCCCTGGAAATACCAGTTGTGCCGTCCCCTGACTTCTCTTTACCAATGGAAGAGCTGAAGAATGGAAGGAAAAAAACAAATATTATTTAACTGCACAACACTAGTATTGACTGCATGAAGATGTACCCACTATTAAGAGCAATACTTGATAGAATAATGATATTTAGGTCCTTTGTAGAAAACAATAGAAGTAACTATAATAATCTATATGTCAAGAGATCCTAAGACAATCCTGTATCATTTGCGTATCAGAATCTAAATGTGTCCAAAACGTTATTTAACATAAAAAAAAAACATGTGATGATCAGACTGCACAGAAGGTACAGATTCCAACAACCATGACAAACGAGTGAAACAGAGTTGTCAAATGTGGGGATGCACAAAAAGGCACAAAGAAAGAGCAGATGAAGAAAAATATATGTGACTGAGAAAGAGAGAAGGGCTACAAGAAAGTAACTGTAAGAACATTACAATTATATGAACATATGAATTGAAAACCTGAAGATTAAGCAAAATACAGGAAGTAGAACCATGTCAATCAAGTTCCTAAATCATTATAAGTGTGATTCAAGTTCCGTGACAAATCATAATATATATATCAAACTTTATATTCTCAATGAAATGAATGAATAACATATTCGTCTATAATGATTTCATCAACAATTAATATATCTACTATGTTTATCATTGAGTGAGTCCATTGATATTGGGACGCATGCCTTGGTACAATTGTGCCTGCATTGACATATTGTTTTAGGCAAAAAGGAAACCTATCATTTGCATCTAGTTTTAGGGTTTACACAGGCCACAAACTATTGTTCGGCACCACTGAAGAAGATTCCCACATTACTGTTCAATGTAAAATCAGAGTTCTCTTCCAAACTTTCAGAATAAAATATTCCGCATACTGCAATTGAATGAAAAAGGCTAAATTGAGAATCATGACTAAGAAAAAGCAGAATGCGTGCTCTAACAATATGAACCAGTTGGCCCCATTGAGAAAGGACACGCGGGGCAATTCGTGGACATGAACAGCCATTCAGAAAGTTCCCATCAATCTATGTCGATAACACTGTCTTTTTAACTTCAATTTTGTTTAAAGGTCTGGACACAATTTTTTAGATGAGAGTTGAAAAAAGTGGTTTAATTTTTTTCGAGAACATAGAAAGAGTGGTTGTAACTTCAATTTTCTCCAAATATGGGGCAGTATTACACAAGCGTGAGAAAGTATTAAACTGCCCCATAAAGCTTCCATAATTTAACTAATCAAAAAAGAAACCAAGGGCAACCAGAAGCCCCAAGTTTGGTATGAATTGAGGCCTAAAAACAGAAGAAAGCTGTATAATGCAAGAGACATGGCGACTTATCTCTATATCTCTATACAATCATCAACTTATGTAGAGTCACTTAAATCACTTCAATATCTATACAACTCTCAGTGATGAATCAGAGGATGAACAGAATTTAAACCCACTGCATGCCTGCAGATAGACACCAGAATTCTTCAAAAGCACATATGCTACAAAAAAGTCACCCGCTGTTTCCCCCTATTATAGACTTCTTGCATCCAATTCATGGTGTCACTAGAATTTGACTCATGGATCAGCCAGCAATCAGGTTATAAACAAAGCCAATTAGAAATAGTTATTTCATGGACACATTATGGCTGAACCTTAAGGGATAAAGAAAAGAACATTCTTATACACATTTGCAGACTAGTTGCAAGATGGTGGAAATAAATTCCAACTTGAATGCACTGAATGGAAAGAGAAATGCAAGGGGAAATTACGGTTGCAAAGAACCTATAGAATCCCATAAAAACTGAAAACAGTATTACACAATCCTAAAGCAGTAGGCCTCAACTCTGGATCAAGCAGATAATGCGAGGTAAAACCCAATTTTCGTACACCTATCTCATTAGGTCAGGATCAGAAAAAACCTTAGCGAATATAAAAGTGCAAGTGCTACAAAATGAAGGACCCAGAATAGCTATTTCATTACCTATCATCTGACCACTTTGATGGAATCCTGTGGAAATGGTCAAACACAGGCAGCAGGTCTTTACGCCTTACTTCGACCTCATTGACAGGAATCTTCTCAATCTCAATCTCCCCAGCAGCAGAACTTCTAGAGATATCCTGCTCTTCATATCCAGAAAGACTCATGGTACAGAAGTACATCTAGAACAGATACAAATGACATCAGTACATATTCAGAAGTATAGAGGAACAGACACAATTTCTGCAAGAGATGATAACAACCTTGGACTTTTGCCAAATAGGTATCCTCCCAGACTTCAACTGCACCTCAGCATTGGAAAGGTACCAATGAGACCGATCACATAGTTTAGCCAAATCCTTTTCTCCTTTATCATCATCTTCAGAAAGAGAATCTCCCATGACTATGTCTGTAGTTTCACGGCCACCTAGAGCAATGCCATGAATACATTCCTCTCTTTCAGGCCAATCAGCTCTTCGACATACATCCCACCATTGAATGGGGTCAACTTTCACCCCAGTGTCATCCTCTTGCATTTGAACTACTGAAACAGTCTCTGTTCTCAGATAAGAGTCACCCTTCTCTCCACCAAATGAGGGCATCAATTCATATTGAATTAAGTGACCAGATGGAGTATAAGCCAAAAGATGCTCCAAAGCATTTAAACTTTTGGGAGCAGGTTGTTCCCGGCGTACGGAACTGTGAAAATCAGCAGCAAGAACACCAGAAGGCACAGAAATCTTTCCTGCTGCAGAAGATGCAGCATTGCTCACTGTATTTAACCAACCTGAATTCACATTCTTTATCCTGTTGACCACAGAGAGTGTGATAGGTGAAGGCGCTGCCGCAAAAGACTGCTGATTGACCAGGAAAGATGATCTAGACCACCATGGTCCTGAAAGAATAGGTTGAAGGATGGGCCCATCAACATAAGAATTTTGTAGTTGAAGACCAGTCTCACCGCCAAAAGGGGATAGGACAAAAAGATGGCAAGTTCCTCTAGATGAAATAATAGCTACCCATTGACTGTAGTGACTAAAACAAATGTCTTGTATCACCTATCAAATTCAGCATTTAGAGAATAAAATTTAATCAGAATCATTATAGTGACTGAAACCTCAATGTTGAACTTGAGAAGAAAAACACAACAGATACGCACAGCTGGAGTTACACCCCGATGAAGCTTGTAGAGGTGGACATGTGAAGTTTTCCAGTCGCTGCTTTGACTTCCTGCTCCATTTGAGCAAGAAGGTACAATACGAAATAGGTTTATATTATTCCCACGAGTAGAGGCAGTAACAAGAAGAGTGCCACTAGGGTCAAAACACAGAGCAGATATAGGACTGGTATGCGCCCTGAATTGTGATATAACTGCTCGAGAAACAAAATCTTTAATAACAACCTGCAGCAGAAAAATTGGAAGGAAAACTCAAGATCTCATCACCACAATACTTTAAACAAAGCTGATGCAGTTACTCTCTTGCTCAAGATTACACATAGCACAATCATCAATTTAGGAGATAAAGTAGAGAGAGAAATAATAGGGAATTTGAAGTGGTTGAACAAGATTTAGTAAAATCACGAAGTAGTCTTTTGTTTCTAGTTGCTTTTTGGAGTGCCTATGAGTTCCCCCATCCCCCATTTATACAGAAGATTGGGTTTCTTTTCTGGAGAACCTTAGTTGTAGGTTCTCTTCTTTTTGGTATATGGCTTGTATATGTTTTACCCCAACTGTTAATAATATTCACCTTACCAAAAAATCATTTCAGGAGCTAAAAACATTTTTGTTAGAGCTTAGTAGGGAACATATGTAGAACAAACTACTCTTGTTCAGAGAGAGAGAGAGAGAGAGAATTGTCTTGCTTTCAGTTGTCATCTGATAACAGGTAGTATATGCTTCTTAGGATTATAAAGCTTAATTTGAACAGTCCAAAAACTAAAAATGTTATAACCGACAAGTATGTTGTTTACAGCTCTGGAACTAGTATACAATGAACTGGCCCCACTACCCTTCAAAACTTACAGACTTTATTCACCAATTAGAAAGTGCACTAACAACATATCTCTGGTACAACTTCTACGCTTACTTGGGGGTTAGGAAAGGACAAAGTACAAACAATTGATGCTTCTTTCGATTTATTGAATTTACAGATAGGATCCCTCAGGTTCAAGAGCTCAACTACAGCACATATTTATGTCCCTGGCATCAGCTGAACTTGGAACATATGAAGCCCCAGCAAAAAATGAAATCACACAGTGTAAAACAGAACCAACAAATAAAAATTGCACATATCTTGTGCTCAACTATACCACACTTTAATCTTTTCTGGCATTCGGCTATCAAAAATGTCAAAATCAGCAGAACACTCGAAACACGGAGCCCTTCCTTTCCTTTCCTTATTAACCTTGGTTTCAATTTCAACAGAACTTCACAATAAAGTTATTTTTCATAAGCATCTTGATAATACAAACAAGCTTTAAATAGAATATACCATGCCGGCAGCATCTGTTTCAGTTGAATGTGCTGGAACCCTCCCAACTTTCCAGCTAGCACTCGTTGACACAGGCGAATTACTCCCGTCAGGAAGAAGTTCATGACAGTATTTGGACAAAGTTTTGTAGCCCATGTCTCCAAGATTGATCAACCCAGCAGCTAAATGTTTGCTGGACTCCATGGCATACCTAGCTACAAGATTTCCATTACCAGGTGATGTAGAAGGGCTAACACCTGGAGAAGGACTAAGACTTTGGGGACTCAAGCGCCCAGTGTTTGACAACAGTGGATTATTTGAAGCATATGCTAACCATCTTGGTCCTACAGCCATGGGACCATAACCAATGTTGACCCCAGTCACACCTTGCCCACCCAACTGAGGAACAGGATATGTGAGGACGCTAAACTTGTTCTCCAAGGTAAGAGCATCAAAACAGTAGATCTGCCAACACATCAAACATACAAGGGAGCATGAAATTTTCAGCGTAATTTTCAGATTTATGGACAAAGCCATAATCCATCACTACAAAAATTACAAGATGTTTACCTGAGCTGAAAGACCAACAGCCACTACCTTTGGACTGCATCTAACCATATACACAGTAGATCGGAATCGCAAAACATGCACATAGTTGTGAGACCTTAAGGAGTAAAAACGCACAACTGTAGGTGCGTGTGAGATGCTTCCTCCCTGAGACTCAACAAAGCCATCCCTCCCAGTTTGAGCTGGAGCAGAATCCTTGGTGTCATCACATGCCACAACCAAGAGCAGTGGATGTGATTTCTTATATCCTTCATTACCACCAGATTTTGCAGGGATGGGCAGCATCTGTAGAAAAGTTACTGGATCATCACGCCTCGAAACTAGTTCACAAACATTTGAAGCATCTTCAACATCAAGAACTTGAAATCCATCTGAGTAACCAATAAGGAGCACTCGTTTGAATGAAGACAAACCAAGCTCTAGTCTGTCAAAGCAAGCCCATAAAACCTGTTTGGACAAAAAGAATAAACAACCGGGCCCAATTACATCAAATCAGATCATGTACAGCTTATATCGACAAACTAGAGAAGTTGTGATGCTGTGAAAACAGAAAAGACTACAATATTCCATATCAGAACACTGTTAGAATATCTTACTTCACTTGAGTATCTAAAAATTGTCCAGAACCAAAGAACTTTGCCAACAAACATAGCAATCAACAATAAACCTTATCCAAATTCCTGCTGCATACCCTTCTTCTATTTTTTTCACTTTTTTTTCTTACTGTTGAACAGATATTTAAGACGGTGAGGGAAAGGTCACCCAGAGGAGAGACGAAGACCACATGAATTATATGGAAATTTCTCAAGGAAGTAAATAAGCTAAGAGAAATGGTATACATTGATACTTATCAAGCTAACATACCCATCGCGAAAATCCTTGGCTGATGAGAACCAAAGATAAATAGTAATGGTAACATTTTCCATTCTAGGGTACCAATATCTCTCCTATATGTGGATCCTGAGGTGGTCTTCCTTACAAAAAAAAAAGAGATGGAAGCTGAGACGAGGAGCTTCAAGAAGATCTTGTTTGATCACATAAACAGTTGCATAGATTTAAATGTCCAGAAGGAGAAGACTATGAACAGCTTCAACTTACAAAGCCCGAAGCAAGACAAAACTGTTTATATAGAACCTAACTGCATATAGATTAATTTACTATCTGTTACATAGTTCCATAATCAAAAAATTAGATCATTAATATGGCTGATTCCTTGGAAATTTACTAGAAAAGTAGTTATGGGAGAACTAAAAAAAAAAAAAAATTTGACGTTCATCCTCTCAAACTCCACCACACTCCTCCCTCCTACAAAAAATCAACTAAAAAGAAGCATAAGCATTCTATGGTGAAGAGATGTCCGAACCTAATAAAATATGTTATATTTCCATCTTTCTTTTTTTTAAAAACTGAATTGCTACCCTTCGGGGTGGCCTAGTGGTTTGGGCTTGGGACTTCCATGTTGGAGGTCTCAAGTTCGAAACCTCTCCTTTGTGGTTTGCGAGCTATTGCATAGGAGCGGGAGTTTTACCCTGTGCGCACCCAAAGGGTAGCGGGAGCGGGGGTTTCCTTTGTCATAAAAATAAAAAAAATAAAAAACTGAATTGCCATTTTGCCACCATTTTATTTGAAACCAAATGGAGTAAAAAGATGGCATTCAATAAAGATGCAAAAGGTTATATACCATTTGTAGTTTGAAATTTGAGCCCAAAATTTTATTTGCATTTCACGGTTCCAGACTGCAATAGCTTAATCGCACATGGTCCCCTAGGAAATCTTTTCAGGGGCATACTTGTGATAGTTACAAATCATTTACCCTCATGAGAAATTAGTAATTGCATTGGCATTCATTCCATTGAGAATTCGAATAACATTTTATTAGATGGCAATAACATTTCCAGGTAAGGAATTACAAGTTATAACTCAGAATCATGTCGATATTTGTTGCATTTTCCTTTCCAGGAATGAAGCAGAATAAAGAAAGCATTGGATCTACCATAAATGAAATGTCATTTCTAAAAGGGATTGAGTTATAAACAGGTCTATAAAAATGTGAGGATGGTTCTCAAAGCACACTTTCAGTTTTTTTTTAAAAACCTCCAGGATTTGCATGCCCCATAACATTGAGCATATGGAGGATGCACGGAAGAAGCTTAAACTGAAACACAAGGTGCCTACTGGACTTTCTACATAATCAAAATATTATGCTCTGTCAAAAAAATTAAAACAGCCATAATCATTTGACCATAGAAATAACTGAAATGTATAAACTCTTTGGGTTGAATTATCTCCGTGCCAACTTAGATAGCATATATCAAGTCCAAATGAAGAATAAAAAGTAGAAAACTGAACATCTAATCACGTTGCACATTTTAAAGGCACTCATAACCATTAAATCTCACTTCCCCTAGTAATGTAACACACTCTTCGATCAAACAAATTTAGAGGAGTAGAACACCAAAATATGCAGTACCAAAGCCGATTCAAGCTCCTGTCCTGCGACCGTGATGCCACATAACCTTGGTAGTAGAGTTTGACTGCAACATCCATCTTTCTTTTTTCGCAAAATATATATATATATATTTCTAGCTACATAATATTACCCAAAATATTCAGTTGAGCTCTCAGAGTAAATGATCTCAATTGTAAATGCTAAATGTAGTTCCCAAGCCAGCTCCGTTTCACACAATGCTATATTCAAACCCCTAATCAGTAGATAAATAAGCAAAATACAGAGTGAGGATAATAATTTTGAATCCTCATCCTAACTCGCTCTATAAAAGAACAAGTTCAACCACCTGGCGAATCCCATTGTACTCAATACACCAAGCAAATCCTAACTATCAAAACCTTTCTGACAGCCAACAAATCCAATTGCGTCATGCTAAGAATCAACTAACTAACAACTATCATTTATAAGAATGAAATGATCAACATTCGAAAGCATAAAATGGAACAAAAACCCGAACCAGACCTGGTCTTTGCGGTGATCATCGGAGGAGGAACCGGCGACAGAGGCACCAGCGGTCCGGACATTGGACGACACCGTTTTGATGCAAGATGAGATGAACTTGAGAGAATTGGGGAGAAATACATGGGTACTGGTCCCATTCTTCACCTTACTTTTGTTATTACTGTTGCTATTGCTGCTGCTGTTTTGGTTTTTCTTCATAATATAATCAAATACGAAGTTTCTAGAATCTCACCGGTAACCAGCAAGTAACGACCGCAAAAAAGGATCAATATGCACTTCAACAACTTCCTTCAGTACTCCACCGCTTACTCCGGCTCCGCCACCACCAGCTTCCACCTCCGCCACTGCCGCCGAGCGCTGACGTAATTTGATGATCAGATGAAGCATGAATATCGAAAACACTTCACCGGGAAAGAGGAGGAGATAACACCGGCGAAATTTTTTTGGTATTGATGTTGTGTTTTGGTTTGACTCTCAGACGGTTCCCTTTCCTCTCTCTCTTCCTTTTTTTTTTCTTTGTATTTTTCTCTATTTTCTACTCCTACTGTTTCTGTTCTATCTCTCTCTTCATTGTTAACTGCGGTGTAAGCCAATCCAATTTTTGCTTATTTTTGCAAATGACCAACGACTTTTGGAAAATGTTACTTGCATCCCACTAACTTTTGTGGTGGGTGAAAAAACTCCAATTGGGAAACAACTACTTTGCTATTGTGAAAAAACTCCAATCGGGAAACAACTACTTTGCTATTTTTTGAAATATAAATCGTTGTGTGTGCAAACAAAAGTCTACCGTAGTAGCTGAAAAGGTTGAGATGTTATATATAAGTGTAGGATCTCTTAATGATGTGAAGTCTTTGGGAAAAAATTGTGCAGACTTGATACAAAACAGATAATATCACATCATGTTAAGAGTGTTTTTGGGTTGATTTAGCCTAGCAAAGCAGGATGAGTAAAGTCATGTGGTGGAATGATGGGAGCAAGGCTCGATTTGTTTACGATTATTAGTGTGGAGATACGTACACAAGAAGGAGCTAGTTGCCGGCTTCGTTTGTCATAAATTTTATAATTTTGGAGATGCGCATGCCACAAAATGATACGGGGGCACACTGTAAATCTCAAAATGATAGGGACATAATGTAAATCTGAAAAAACGATCCATGGATTGTGGTGAATGTGGAACTTACTTTGAGGGAGAGAATGTTGGGTATGTGAATAAAAGTTCATTGGTATTTCTTTTGTTCAATAATACTTGTTCACTATTGACTTTGCACATTTCTTAAGAAACTATAATAAAAGGTTATTTTATTATATTATCCTTTGAATATAATAAATACGGTGTTTTGAAAAATGTAATAGAGGAATGACCTTAATTAATGATTAGGATAAATTAGGAACTAAGTGTAAAATTAACCATTCATTTAATAAAGTAGACAAATATTGTTGGACATTCCAAAATAATATAGTGGACAACTATTGTTAGATGGATGGAATAGTTGAAAAGATTGAGAAGCTACCTATAAGGTGTAAGCGATCTTAGTGGTGTGATGTATTTTGGGGAAAATCATGCGGACTTGACCCCAAATAGATAATATCACATTGTATCAAAAGTATTTTTAAATTGATTTTTCCCAACATATATGATAGAAGGGTCAATTGGCTTTGTTACCAACTTGCAGTTGATTTTATGAAAATAAAATAAAAATTACATATAAGAGATCTAAAATAATTTGTACAAGTTAGAATGGCGAAAAATAAATGATATATACTCCAAGTAAATTTTGAAACATTTTAATTTGCATTAATCTCAAATATAGTAGAATTTCAATCAATTGATATACATATAAAGTAATGTGATGAAAAGTAAGCATGTGTTATATGGAATAAAATGTATACTTTTACCATGTCCACATATTACCAAAAAAGCAAATAACAAAGATTTTTATGTACTTATTATAGAAAGTATAATATGTATTGTTTGTTACTCCCTCCGTCCACAATTGTTTGGCAGGTATTATTAAAATAGATGTCCAAGATTAATTGTCAATTTAAACAATCAAGAAATAATTAGTCAATTTTTTCCAATTCTGCCCTTAATGATAATGTAGTTCAATTGAAAAGTTATGTGGACTTTTGGTATTCTTGGTATAGTAGGGTTATATTAGTCAAATTACACCTTATATTCAATTTTCCTTGAGGGATGTGCATGACCTTACCCTGACAAACAATTGTGGACGGAGGGAGTACTATAGTAGAATCACTCTGACTACATTTATATGTAAATACAATTGAATGTTTACTTTTACCGATATAATTTTGGAGCAATTTAATTTAAATATTTATTATTATTATTATGGTGTATCATCTTAATATTCTAATATTTACAGCCATGCTTTCATTTAAAGGAGAAAACATCAAAGGGATAAAAGTAGCATTGATAGGTTGTCAAACTTCACACTACAAATTAAATATGCTCAAAGAATCAATCGGTTACAAATATTGAAGTTGAGAAAATACCATCAATAAAGTTTTTAACGCATATAGAAATGTATTTGTATAAACTAAATCTATATTTATCATTACCCAAAGAAAGACGGCCGAGAGATAATATAAATGACACTTCTACACTTAAGAAATGTTAATTTTAAGTTTATTTGTTTCTCTAAAGAAACATATTTTAATAACCATAGTCCATATTAGATAGTATAAGAAATTGTAATTGGTAGTTAAAACAATTTTAAATTTCTAAGTAGCTCAAAAATATTTTTTTCATCTGAAATGGTCATCCTTAAAATTTTGTCCATATATATATAGTAAGTATAATACAAGAACTATTTGGGGTATTTCAAACATCATGTCAACATATTTACACATATAAATACACTCATCTTTTTTTTTTAAAAAAGTTGTGGGTGGATATAGCATTGGTAAGAAGAATGGGGAGGTAAAGAGAATTGAAGCAAAGTATGTAGCCGACAAAATGAAAGAGGAGAAAATGAGTTTACGTCACGACACCCGGATGAGAATATCTTAAATGAGATGCGGAAGCAAACATGGGATTTACGGCGAGTTTTTAGTTTATGCTTTTCTATGAGACCATGACTTCATAACTCTCCGAAAAATCTTAATAATTGAGTTGATTATTTAATTTTGAGAAAAATATTTAAAATATTTTTAAATTTGGCGTAAATGGTTAGTTTCATTTTTGAATTATTGACAGCCTTAAAAATAACCTTTCACTTGACTAATTGAAGCTAAATAAATTACCGATCTTATAATTTTAGTGAAACACCCCTAAATTCTCATCAAGTTTATGGATATTTTCAACACTTCTCCCGATTTTTGTTAAGAACTCCATGCTCCTACAAGAGTTTGAGACCACTTGCTATGTCATGTTGCATATCGAGAGTGTATCTAAGTTTAGTTAGTCAAGTAGATAAATATTTTTAAAAATGTCAAAAGTTCAAGGATGAAACTAATAATTTATGCCAAATATATGAGTGTTTTTGATATTTCTCTCTTTAATTTTTATTTATTGGTGAAGATCCAATTTCTCTCTAATTAAAAAAAAACTTCATAAAGCCCTGCCCGAACCCCTAAGAATGTGGGATAAAATAATGATTTTAAAATAATATGAGATTATTTTTTTTATATTTAATTATAAGTATTAATTAATTTTTCTGATTATTTTATCTCACTACTTATATTAAAATGACTGAATAAATTATCTCATATAAAAAACAATTTAGTAAACGAGTGAATAATTTATTTCTTCAAAACATGTTTCACTTTGAAAAATGAATTTCTAAATAAGGAACTTAATGGATCTACTCAGTGTTTATACATACAAATCAATATGTATCATTATCAAATGCTAAAGTTAAGGAAAGAAAAGAAAAACAAATAAGAAAATAAATCATAGTATGCTTTATATGTAAAATTCACATATATTGCAAAAAATAAAATATAACAAATTTAACGCTAAAAAACCTTTATAAAGATATATGGGATAAGGATCTGAAAAATATCTCAACTTTGGTCGAATTTGTTGTTGCGATACTAAACTTTCATGAGGACCTATTACCTCCCTAGACTATTTAATACCGTATTTTTTACCCCCTGAACTATTTAATAGTGTATTTTAAAGGTATATATGACACATTACTATTTATAATTTTGCATTATTTTTTATGTCCACGTGGGCAAATATATATGTTTAAAATACGGTATTAAATAGTCTAGGGAGGTAATAGATCCTCAATGAAAGTTTAGTATCGCAACAACAAATCCGACCAAAGTTGGGTGCTCATGAAAGTTTAGTATCGCAACAGCAAATCCGACCAAAGTTGGGGTAATTTTCAGATCCTTATATATTCATAAAACTTAATTTATGGATCTGTTTCGATTGCCACAATTATTTTGAATTTAATCAGAAATAAATGCCAACTTAAGCGGGTCCATTTCCCCACTTTTTGAAGAACACTCATGACTCAACTAACGTCTCTTCGTGTTCTTAAATTTGTTTTGTGTATATATTTTTTTTAATTAAAAACTTCAATTAAGTAAATTAAACTTTAACACAAATTATGATATCACACACATTATACATAGGAATCTAATTATCTTTAAATCTAAAAAATGAATAATTATAACCGTTTGTTTTCTCAGCATTTAAATATTAAAATATTGGTGAAAAGTTCACATTTTTGTAAATACAAAAGAATTCTCATGTTTTAGAAGACAAAATATTTTATACAAATTTTGGTAGATATTGAAAGAGGTGGGTGGCGGTTGAAGAGAATCAAGGCCGGTTCTAGCTTATTGCATCGTCATCTTTTTTGGGTGTATTTAGTAGGAAAGAAAATAATTTTGAGAAGATTGTTTTATAATTTTTCAGGTTTAGTTTTCAATTTTTTTCTCTAATAAAATAATATCTTTAAAATAGAAGTATTAAAACAAGTCTACTCTTAATGAATATGTCGTACTCAACAATTCAGGTACTATAAACTAAAAAGAATATCAAAAACCAATCAATATATATATATATATATATATATATATAAAAATTT
>NW_006239298.1:529633-533028 GCF_000226075.1 Solanum tuberosum | reverse complement strand
ATATATATATATATATATATATATATCAAAATTTAAATGCGACTCAGACTACCATTAATTTCCCAATTTGGCTTGCATTTATTTATTATAACAAATACATATGTCAAAATTTAAAACAGTTGCTTGCTTTTAAATTAAACACTAGGCTACTACTATTCAATTTCAACCAATATGTTGCGTCCAAGTTCAAGAGTAGAAAAATGAATGGTAACGTTAATACATATGTTAATAAAAGTATATATTTTAATTTCTATTCTGAATAAATATGAAAAGAGAACAAGAAGAAAAGAAAAAGAAAAACACGTACTATATGGACACAAGTACATCTGACGTGTATTTAACATATATTCAGTTTTGTGGACAAGCTTATAGTAATGAAATCTACAAACACTGACAGCTTGTGGCCTTTATAATTTTTGGGTCATACAAATCCAAACCAGACATTTTTGCTTTCTTGTTTTGGCATATATATGCTTCTTCAACTATGTTGTAATTAAAACATTATTTTTTATAATAAGATGAATATATAGGAGATCAATTGGAATATGTTTGGTCTCTCCTCTACAAAAGTTTTTGATTTTATACAACCTATTTCATCCTAGAATTTCGATTTATGTTTACATTTGCGTATGTATTTATTTTCATCTTTTATTGTTGATAAGCTTGTTTTTTCGTTAACTGATCTGATGGGTCCAACAAATAATTAGTGAACCTTAGAGATAGAGAGATATTTCTATAATTAGTTCGTTTCTCTTTTATTTTTCTATCTCCTATCTATCTATTTTCTTTAGTTATTAACTAGAGCAATTATAATAGCGTATTACATTTTATATATAATTATTAAAAGATATATGATAAATAGCTCCTTATTTTTTCAAAGACATTAAACAATTGCCTCTGACAGAGAGAAACAACACATTCATGAGACATGTGGTCTAGTATTTTTTTTTATTTTTCAGATTAGAGAGTAGGAATATTAAATGTGTCAAGGCTGGTAGAGTGTGTATTGGTCAAAAAGGTTTTCTACTACTGCAAGCTAAGGAATATAATTATATGTTAATATGTTGTGAATTTCAAACCTAATAACTTTAGGTTATAAAACTTTGTTTACGTAATAATATTTGAATCTAAATACAGATTTCAGGATTATGGGATCTGAATTGATCCAATCCTATTTCCCTTGACAAATTTAAATTAAGTTTTGTTCACCTAATTTATTTTAAATTCATATTTAACTTAATTTATGTGTCCCATAAAGAAGGAAATAATCTAATATCACCATTTACAAATTCAATAGAAAAAAATGACGTTTTCAGATAAGAATGAAGAATATCTCTTATGTATACTCTTCTTTTTCACTTCTATATTTGCTTTGTCTGTTATTGTGTCATTTTATATAAAGATTTTCATCGTCCATAATTTTTTATTGGACATCATGTTTTTGTTTATTGTGTGTCTTCTAAATAACAACAAACGGCAGCCAGTGTGTGACTAATTAGCTTTTTGCTAGTGGTAATATTAGGATAATTACAATCAGTAAATTAAACTTAGATGTTTTGCTTTGTGGCCCTTGGAGATTTGGTTGCTATCATTTTCAGCACAGAGATGCGTGCAAAAATATCATTAAAAGACCTTCTTGAAAGTGACATAAAGTTTGCTAATCAATTAACACACACATACTTATGAAACTAAAATTAAAAAAAAAAAACACCAAAGTAAAGTATTGATTCGTTGGTGTCACTGTTCAACTAATTTTACATACACTACTTGTTTGATATAAATTCTTGAAAATTTCACATCATTAATTGGCATGCACAAATATTCAAACTACATTGATATAGATGATGGAACTGATTATAAAATTTCAATTGATATTCAAAAGTCAAAATATTTCTAAATTTTATTTAAAACACTATATGTACATTTATTATACACTTTGTTATACAATATACTTCCTCTGTCCCTAATTACTTGTCCACTTTTGAATTGACACACCTATTAGAAAACATTATTGACATAGTGACTTTACCATTTTACCTCTATTAATTATGAAGTGGATGAATTAAAAATTTAATATTTTCAAAAAGCTCTACCTTTTTCAAAGTAATTAATTGAGGGTATAATAAGAATTTTTTTTTTTGTCCTTTCTTGATTTGTCAAAATGGACAAGTAATTAGGGACAACTATAAAAGAAAAAATGGACAAGTAAATAGGGACAGATGGAGTATATATTGACTTCATTATTTACCTTTCATACAATATAGAGATAAGGGTTTGAAAAATACCCTATATACTTTGGTTGGATTTGCTGTTACGATACTAACTTTCATGAGGACCTATTACCTCCCTAGACTATTTAATACCGTATTTTTTACCCCCTGAATTATTTAATAGTGTATTTTAAAGGTATATATGTGCCCACGTGGACACATTACTATTTATAATTTTGCATTGTTTTTTATGTCCACGTGGGCAAATATATATGTTTAAAATACGTTATTAAATAGTCTAGGGAGGTAATAGGTTCTCATGAAAGTTTAGTATCGCAACAACAAATTCGATCAAAGTTAGGATATTTTTCAGACCCTTATCCCTACAATATATATACATATTATATATATATTTTTATCAGTATACTTTTTAATTTTACCCCAAATACCGAGTACACTTTTTTGTAAGTAATGTGAATATTTATTTTTGTCATAAAGACAAATCTAGTTTTAGGATTGGTAAGAGTAAGTTTGAGTTTAAGCTTATATAGTCCAAAGTTGGGCCATTTTTTGCAATCACAACGTGTCATTCCCCTTCTATATTCTAGAAAAATTACGGGGATGAGTACTTTTTTAATTAATAATTACAGATTTTAGTGATATTTTTTATTCATTATCATTTATAACAATATATATCAATACTACGATAAATCTCCATTATGTATTAAAAGTGAATCATGCATGCAATATAGATGTATTATAAGTGTTTTAAAATAGGCCAAACTACATAAATCCCACTAGTTTAGGACCTAATTACTTAGATTCCCAATAGTTTTAAATATTACTTCCTCTGTCATATTTCATACTTAGGATACATGAGTTTGAATTCGTGAGATACATGTATCTGCCGAATTTTAAAATCAAGATACGTATTTTATTTGTTTAAATTAATTGGTTGTAACTGATTTCCTTAATATAAGGCGGAAATCAAGGAGTGTATCTATGCTTAATTAATTTCATTTTATTATTATTTTAAATACTAAATTCGTTAATATTATTAATAAAAGACAAAAGACATGTATATCTTGGTCATGCAATTTGATTAATTTCATTTTATTACTCTTAAAATAATAAAATTCATTAATTTGATTTATCTATTATCAATATATGATGTATCCAACAAAC
>NW_006239298.1:527634-529353 GCF_000226075.1 Solanum tuberosum | reverse complement strand
AAACACACGAATTTAGGAACAAATCACGACGATGGGGTATTTATCTTATCATTAATAAAAAAAAAAGTTAAAAAATTCAAAATTCTCCCTTTCTTTAAGGATTTGAATTTTTTTTCTCATAGATACATATAATCTTAACTCAGATACATGAACTCTTAACTAGATACATGTACACCTGATGTGTATCCAACATTGTTGCACTTGATGTGCATCTAATGGTGTATTTTTTTTGTTAATTAAAGCTTGACGTAATTCTTTTATCTTGATTAGGTCGTTTCTATACTTAGATCTGTTATCGACTTGAATGGTTGGCGTATGAACAGCCACTAAAATGGAATGGAGAAATAACAAACTCAAACAATGTAAAAAATTCTAAAATCTATTGGTTAAAAAAATTTAAAACATTGATTCAGATACGGTTGAAACCTTACTTTACCACTTCAACTAATGTTGATTATGTAGAGATGGATATGAATCGTGTACATGCAAAATGTGTATTGAACTGCTAAGGAAGAAGGGGTAATGAGGGTTGAGGGATACGTGTGGGAGTGGGGAAGAAGGGGTGAGGGTTGGATAGCGTGAATAGGATACAATAGTTTTGAGATTGGGGAGGGAAGCGGCTGAATTGAAAAGAGATAAAATTAATTTGAATTATTAGTGTCCCACTAATTAAGGAGATGTAATTTTAAGATAATTATTTATTACTACTTTTTAGGCATTGTGTATCTGATTTAATTTTCTAAAATATATGGTATATTTATTAAAAAGTGGTACTCTATGTAATATTTTAAAGTAGAGATAAAATATGTATATATGATAGTATAGTATGTCTATATAGGTAGTTTTTCCTTTAAAATATATTATGTTTGTTTGATAAGAAATTGACACAATGTATTAGAAATGTTTAAAGTGTGTGATAAATGTGTTATCACTCAATAAAATTTGTATTATATGAGATTTATAAATTGTTTTCTGTAATATACATTAAAATTATATTACAAAAGTATTATAAGTGTTCAGTGAAAAAAAATAAAAATTGTCATCGATTGTAAATACTTTCTTAATATAGTTTCCTATATTTTTGTACTTGTGATTACAATATTGGGCTTCTCGCAGATCTTTAAGAGTTTGACAGAAGTTCTTCTTGGGCCTAAGATATTGGTCTTAAATTTGTGTAGCCCACATTACAAAACCCCTGTAAATGGGGGGTACAAATAGCGACTTCTTTTAGCCCAATTCAAAAAGGGATAATTGTACATAATGACAAACTTATAATCTAAAATAAATGGAGTAGCTACTGTTTGATTTAATTGCGCCCCGTAACAAACATTTGCCAGTCACCTCTCTCCCTCCAAATTCTCGCTCGCCACTCTCCCTTTCTCGCTCGCTCCCTCTGTGCTCGCCTCTCTCGCTTTATACAATAGAATTGTATAAATTGCGTTTCTGTTTGTATAAAGCGAGAGAAAATTGTATATACACATGCAAATACATATATATTCGTCCTATACACTTATAATTATACAATAAAAATATTCCCTTGCCAACGAGAGGCTAACAACAATTTATACAAATGGCCTGCCAGCGAAATTATACAATTCTGAAGAGGAGCCAACGAATTATACAATTGCTTCTTTTTGTATATATGTATAGCGAAATAGACAGCTTTCAATTGTATATGTATAGCGAATTATACAACTGCTTTCTTTGTATATGTATAGC
>NW_006239298.1:517715-527499 GCF_000226075.1 Solanum tuberosum | reverse complement strand
AGCGAAATTATACAAATCTGAAGAGGAGCCAACGAATTATACAATTGCTTCTTTTTGTATATATGTATAGCGAAATAGACATAGCTTTCAATTGTATATGTATAGCGAATTATACATATATATGTTTGCTATGGAACGCAATTATGCAAACTTTGCTATAGCATACAAATATGATTTTTTTGTTTGCTATATGTGAAAGTTGCTCATTGAAAAATAACCACTATGATGGAGTTCCAAATAGGAGAATTTTCACAAATAGCTACTATAATAAACTTAATTATGCTCCATAGTTATAGTTTGCATATTTACGGGTTGTAGCTGCAGTTTAAGCTATCTTGTTTGTATAAATCGTGGGTTTGTATAATTCGCGGGTGAATTTGTATAATTCGCAGGTACGTTTGGATTATTGAGCTATTTTTGTATAAACTCGAAAATAACAAATTTATACAAACTCAAACATCTGAACTTTAAACAGTAACACAAATTATATTATACAAAAGTTATACAAATTTCGAATTATACAAAACTCGAAACCCCAGCCCACGTAATTATCACTGAATGTTGGTCACGAGTGATAATTAATTAAAACTATAGCTATGATGACTAATTAACTAGTATATGTTTACTTAAACATGTAATTTTCCCTTCCAAAATATCACTTGTGAAATTTCAGAACATTATCACAAAATTTCACCAGTAAAAGCTTAACTCCCACAATGCTTATTTTTTAAAAGACAGTATCAAAAGTGACCAGTGTGCACATTTCTGCTCTAATAAAATGAAGCATTGTCTAGTCAAAAATACAAAAGAATCACTGATTCCCACACTAGATAACGGGTCCTAAGATAGCGAGATTCCTTGTGAAATAAGTTTTGCGAAAGGGGTCTCCCCTTCTCTTTAGTTATTAATGTTACTATCTGTTGAAGTGAAAAAAAAAAAAAAAACTTTTTTTTATGCTCCTCTCCCTAATATCTGTCCTTTCCAAAAACTGGAAGAAGAAGAAATCTAAATAAAAAGGTGCATAACAGAAAGTTAACTTCTTTCAAGTCTTATATGCTACTCGAAGGTAGCAGATACCAATGGAATAGTCCAAGTGCGCACAAGTTGGCTCAGAAAACACCGATATTTAAAGAAGAAATAAACACTTTGAACCATTTAACTTACAAGTATAGTTTCCATATGTCTAATATATACATGCATTACCTAATGAGAGTTTACTCACTTCACTATGTTTCCCATGGCATTTGAAAGAGTGAAGCCCTTTCTACCTATTTCCTCAAAATTCCATACAAAACAGAGATGATTATTTGAAAGTACATATATATATATATATAAGGGTTAATAAACACCCCAAAAAATTTAATTTTTCTCTAAGCTGTAACTAAATTACCAATTCTAGCTAAGCTGCTGAGGTCTTCATGTTGTTTTCAGAAACTGAACTTCTTAGATTAAGCTGTTTAAATTCATTCAGGCATTTCGTCGAGTTGTACTCTGCTGCATCCAAGAGTTCTTCTGAATATGTCCTCTTTCGCAGGAAATTCTGCTTGTAGTAGTCGTCTTCAGTCTTCATTAGGACGATAGCCTGTGATAAGAAAAAGGATCATTTTTTCAATCTTCATATAGAACCAGAAGAACATGCACTCTATGATACAAAAATGAGTTGAATTTCCAAACTACAGGAGATCAAGGGTGACAGAAAATAACAACTTGCCTGATTCATTCGAGGTCGCATAAGTGGATTTTGTTCTACACATAAGCCAGCAGTTATAATAACTCGGTTCATCTCTTTTGGATTGTAGTTATCACCAAGAACAGGATCAATTAGTTCTTTGATGTTGTGCTTATGGAGCAAAGGCTTTGCCTACATTTGAATACGTGTATGCTCGTATAGTAAGGATGTATTCATGAATTAGATAATAAGGAACATATGATGGAAGACGTGACACGAAGAATGTACCCAAATCACAAGGCTCTGCTGTGAATCATCTAGTGCTTGCCTTCCAGTTATTATCTCCAATAGCAGCACACCAAATGAAAATACATCAGTTTTCTCATCCACAGTGCCATGCATAAAATACTCTGGAGCGAAATAACTGAACAATATCAAGAAAAAATGTATTAGATCTTCTTGCAAGGTAGATGAAGATATTAGAGAAGTTTTCTATGCTTTTAATGAAAGATTTCAGGACTACAGACCCAAATGTGCCTTCAAACTTTCCCACATTATGATGTGTCCACTCTTTAGGAAGCCACTTTGCAAGGCCAAAGTCACAAATCTGCATCCACAATACACATACTCAGAATACACCATAATCAAGAATAATTTGCAGCAAACACACGAATCATTGTGTCTACTAAGTACTAAATTACATGGATGATGGAACTCAAAGAATACTTTAACTGACTAAAAAGAGAAGTAGAACCACCTTGCCTGTAATTTTTCTCTGTCATGATTCTTGGACCCTTCAAACTTAATCCACCAGTAATACAACTATGATCAGATATCTCGGAATACCAAATGATATCATACAACTATGAATATTATTTCCTAACAATAATGAAGATGCAATGGTCTTAGAGAAGTGGACAAACACTAGATTCACAAAGGATGTCACATCTTGTAGGCCACCAGTCTACTGATAGCAATTAGAAAAACAAGTGTCAAGGACTTCCACAAGTGTGATACTGAACTCAGAGAATGGCGACAACCAATTTTTTCACAAAAACTTCATGTCATCATAACAGCTTATGCCCTGAAATTAAGTGCAGAGGAATAGGCATTTCACATCCCTTAAAAAGCACTTTGGGGCAAGCACCCAGGTCCTTAGGCATGCACTTGAACACCCGTAAGTTCGTTCTATATTGGTAAGTTCAGCACTAAGCAAAATCTAGCCGGCAAACCATTATAATAGTTGTTAAAACAACATTATGAACTATATCGTGGCGATAAAGAAGAGAAAATTTGGAACTTAGTATATTTAAAATAACAACCAACTTAGTGAGCTACAGTTTCACAGCTATGTTCAAAAACCTTGCCAGATCAGTCATCTGCTTTAAACTTTAATTATTAAAGGAAACTCTTTTATTAAGCGTGTACTTCATTCTAAAGGATGTTTTGAAACATGTATCTTGAATGTTTTACATGATGTATCTCACATGAATGTGTACTCATACATCTCTAGAAACTCTTGCTATCTGTTGAGTCCCACATCGGTAGGCTTAGGGAAATTTGGTCTCCTAATATGGTCCTGGACAATCGTCCTCTCATGAGCTAACTTTTGAGGTTTAGTTAGTTTTAAGATCCATTTCTTTATCATGATATAAGAGTCAGGCCCAACCCAATTCATTATTTCATCTGATGATGGACCTCAAATCTTATATTGTTCACTCTTCATATGCTCAGTCATGGGCGTGTGGGGGTGTTGAGTCCCATATCGGTGGGCTTAAGAAAATTTGGTCACCTTATATGGTCTTGGACAATCCTCCCCTTGTAAAATAAGTTTGGTCACCTTATATGGTCTTGGACAATCCCCGCCTTGTAAAATCAGTGTTTAAATCTTAATGTAAACAAGTGCAGTTAATGGTTTAAGGTCTTAACTCTGAACCATTCACATTCAGACATACATTAACTACAAACAAACTAATTTTCAAATACATGTGAGATATCACATGAATTTGCCTTTTTCTTAAATGGTAATAATATTTTCCATAAACGACACAATAGTAGTCCTGGAATTTTCTGTACAAGTAAGTGAAACAATGCGTTTTGACCATTATACATGTGAAATATCACATGTATTTATTTTTCTTGACTGGTAATGTGATTATATTCGTAAACGACAAAAACGTAGGTGTGGAATTTTATGTGATATAATATGAATTTGCCTTTTTCTTAAATGGTAATAATATTTTCCATAAACGACATAATAGTAGTCCTGGAATTTCTGTACAAGTAAGCAAAATAATGCGTTTTGACCATTGTAATTGATTTTTTCTTGACTACATGTGATTTTTTCTTGACTGGTTATATGACTATATTCGTAAACGGCAAAAGTGAAGTCTTCTTCTCATCTTAGAGAAACTCTATAAATTCTAATGAGTTTCTCACTTATTTGCATATTCCTTCTTACACAAAAAAGTGAAATACAGTCTTAATCCTCTTGACTGAATTTTGCTCGTATATCTCGAGTTCTTTTCTCTGCAGATCACCCACCACATACAAGGAGGAATTGTATGCTACATCTTGTTTCAACTCTTGCCTACACCAACAACTCCTAAAATCCTATTTATTCCCACGCATGAAGCCTTTGATTCTGGCAAAGTTGAGAAATAACTAACATAGGTGGTCAGTAAAAGGTCAGTGCAAAACAAAGGGTGTTTAATGGTTTCCGTTTGAAAACCATATAAATCGCATCTGTGATGTATACCATGATGTATCTCACATGATGCGTACCCATCCATTTCTAACTCTTTCTATCTTGTTCTTTTCAATTTCCCTTTTCCTATATCTCTTTTTGTTGCCTCTCATGCTAGTCTCCATCAAAAAACATGTTTCAAGTAGTAAATAGATCACACAAAACTATCCAATTTGTATCCATCCATGTTTTAACTATTGCTATCTTTGTTCTTCTATTCTCTTTTCCCACTACCACTACCTCTACCTCTCTCTGTTGCATCTCTTGTTGGTCTGCATTTAAGGAATCACTTTTATAAAAGGTTGTCTTTTCTTCAAAAGGATGTTGAAACATGTGACTGAATGTTATACATGATATATCTCAATTCTCACATGATATACACTCATCTAGTAACTTTTGTTATCTTTGTTTTTCTCTATTTTGCTTTTACCAAGGATACACTACCTCTATCTCCGGCATCTCCTGCTAGTTTCCTTTAAAAAGCATGTTTTCCGCTGTACATAGGATGTATCGCACATAAATATGTACTCATCCATTTTCTACCTCAATTTCTATTTGCTCCTCTTTATATTCGGTTGCACACTTAATTGTCAATCTTAAATGTAGGTGCTTTGTCCAGATACAAGCAGAGAATATATTCTCCCAAGAGGTGTTATTGAAGTGTGCATAAGAAGCTGGGTAATGACTCTAATCCTCCTAAACACGAATCCTCGGATTCTCAAATCTGCTTGTCGAATTCTCGGGTTCCCTCACTAGGCATAAGTTCTTCAAAATGTTGGAAGGAGTTCCATCAGGAGACTGCCTTCCTTCCAATCTTTAGCTGTTCTAAGGATATCAAGAAGAAAAGGCAGAAGCGTGGGGGAAATGTAGCAACTGGTTTCTATCCCTTCAGATCATCCTAGAAGGACGTCACCCTATTTGGCCTGATTAATGGTGCCAGCAATTTTAGCTAAAGGTACGTGATCTGTTTTAACGTCTCTATTCACAGCATTCAGGCTTCTATGGTAAAATATATATATGCATAACAACTAAGGCAATTATGTAACACACCTAATCTCAGCGTATATGTTAGATATAATCTTTTCTTCCCTTAATATTCAATCTTAAATGCAAGTGCATTTAACCATGTTAAGAGAGACGTTTATGTAGACATGACCCTTACAAATTTGTATTCATTTGAGTAAGGAACAGAGATTAGAAAACTATAGATACTGTTCTAGCGCCTATCCGACTGAAGCAAGGTATATTGACATAAAAATACACTCAGAGAAGACCAGATTATTTTACCAAAATTGTGTAGATAATGGAAGATTTAAAATGCCAGATAGTATAGTACCTGAGGCACAAAATCCTCCGTAAGTAGAATATTATCAGCTTTAATATCTCTGTGTATAATCCGCCTTTGGCAATTCTCGTGAAGGTACATTAGGCCATTTGCTATTCCAAATATTATTTTGTACCTGGCAGCCCAATCTAGTTTTTCCCTTGAGCCTGAGAAAATAGAAAACAACAAAGCACCTCGTGTTATAGAAGAAAAGGATGGTTCATCAATTATGGACAGAAATTGTCTTGTAACTAGAAATTTTGAGACAAACCACGAAGAAATGATCCTAAGCTCCCTTGAGAAGATAACTGAAGAACTAGGTATGTCCCTCCTTCCACTCCATAACCAACCATCCTTGCAGTATTAGGATGGTCTACGTGTGCTATAGTACCTATTTCACATAGGAAACTTTGTTCCTGCTGCGCTTCTGTACCCTTATTGAGGCGCTTAACCGCGATAAGCTGACCATCAGGCAAACAACCCTTGTAAACTTCAGCGTACCCTCCTTTGCCAATAAAGTTTTCTGTCAAAGAAGGAGATCAACTCTATAATACACATTTATGCTTTAAAAAATTTCAAAAGTTAAAATAGATCAAAGAGTAGTAAATAAGCCTGAATGCAAGAAAGAGAGACGTCAAACACGATTACATACCTATGCTAAAATTGTTGGTAGCGATTTTCAGTTCAGATAGGCTGAAGTTCTTCCAGGAAGATGTGAAGTGGTAGATTCCCGCTGCCACATTCTCCCTCGCACTTCTGCTTTTCCTTGTCGACATCGTTGGCACAGCTAACGGTGGAAAAGAAGGTAATCTCTTGACGGAACTTCTTTTCCACATCTTGAAGAACTTATGCCAGCGAGAGGACGTTCGTGGATTAGACAACCTGGTTTGAGAACCTGAGGGTTTGTCTTTAGGAGAAATGGAGCCATTCTCTGGGTTTCTGATGCCCACTTCCATAACTCCTCTTGGAGAAGAATCATCATGTTTCTCCCTTTCCATCTCAAACATTCTGAGGTCTACAACAAGAACATAATCCATTAGAGGCAAAACATAAAATAAAAAAAAACAAGCCATAGTACACAATCTCACCTTGAGCAGAAGCCGACGCAGACAAATTTCCTGAGGTATGTTCTGCATCCATACTGATTCCCTTAGCAGATTTCCTATAAAATATCAGCCAATTGTTAGTTCTAAATTATTCAAATCACACTTTCCTCTTAGTCTTGCATCAAGGAAAGTATTAACTAATCCCAAAACCAAGAATTCAATGCTTGACACAGGACGCGGAAAATACAGATTCAAAGCAAATATTCAACGAAGGCAATTACAAAGTAGCGGATTACTAGCAAAGCATGGAAGTAACTTGGATTTTTTTTGAAATTCTATGATATTGTACCCCTGTTTTTTGTTCTATCATATTATAAAAATGATCAGCTAGATAGATACTTGTATCCCATACAAATCAAGCTATGTAATATACTTTTTTAGCAATAATAATATTTAGTTTCTTTTTGATAAAACAGTAACTTTTGTATTAAGCAATGCAAACTTACATATTACAAGCACCACAAAAGATGTTTCTAACAACCATCCCCTATGAAACGTCGATAATTTATCCCTTCCTGTTTTGGTGTGACGTAGCAAGTACCCGATAGAATAGTCAGGTCGCACGCAATTTGGTCTAGCTACCACCTTTATCAGAAAAAAATCCCTTTACAACACAAATGCAAAGCCAATTTCTCTACACAAGAACAATTTTCTTATCATTGATGAAACTTTTTTTCTTCTTTCACAACAGCATTACCTAGCAGCACGAGAGGGGTTCTTTAAATTTTGACAAGTGGAGGGAATTTGAGGAAGAAATGAAATTGCTAATCTTAAGGTCCTAGGAATAATCGTAGCCTTAATTTTAGACAGTCACCGTAGAAAAAACAGTGAATTTTCTTTTCCCTTTTGCCTGTAATTGAAAAAAACAAGACAGAGTGGGAAGAGTTAGTTTGGATTTTGATTTTTGGGAATTCAAATGCCAGCTTTGCCGTATGCTAATAACCAAGATTATTTTTTTTCATTCTAAATTTTTTTTATGATAAAAAACTTGTTTACATAAATGTAATATATATATAATTTTCATACGTAACTTATAATTATGATCAAGTTGTATATGCTTTCTTTTTAATTTTTTTATTATTATTGAAATGACGTTATTTAATTTGATGTAAACAGTTCATACATGCCAGTAGGTATTTACCAAACTTTTTTTTTTTACTCATAATACAAAGCTATCACAAATTTGCAGAAGGAAAAAAAAAGTATTAAAATCATCTTCAGTCAACAGTCAAGTTCTATATATAAAAAATAATCTGAAAAACTCTAAAACTATTCCAAATATTGTCCTATTTTTTTATTTGATTAAGGGTATAGTTGAAATAGAGAAAATATCTTTCAAATTTAGTTGATGTGAGTAGACTTGTAATAATGTCTGTAATGCAGAATTTCTCATTCAGAAACTTTAATTTAAGAAGATTTTCCTTTTTAGTGGAAAGCAAAGAAAATATATGAATTATGATAGTTGGACTACTATATTTAGTTCGTTTTGTCCTGTCAAAAGACAGTCATATATTTTAAAGGAAAAAGCGATGAATTTCATTAAACACTGGCAAATGTGGCAATTTTTAGTACTTTGCCGTTACTTATTATTTGTCTCTTATATTAAAAAAAATAGTTTCTTCCTTTTTACTTATCAACTTTAACAAAAATCAGGAAATTTATTATTTTATTTTAATATTATTTACTCGTTTCATTAATTAACTACATAAAATACTACTTAATAGTCAAACTTAGATTTTCAGAATATAATCAACAATGATAATTTAGTAAAACAAATTCTTAAGTGATAATTTTGTTGGGAAAATTCCAAGTCAACAAGAGACAAGAAAAAAAGCGATATCTAAAATATAATTATAAAATATTAAAAATTAATGAGAAAATTACCAAATTACAATTTAAGTTGTACTCCTTGAAAATATTCGTCACCTTCCTCTTCTTGAGAGTCAATTTGACTAATCTTTAAAACTAAATTGAATTAAATTAATTTAATATTTTATAATTAAAATTAAGATATTCTAAATGATACAAACAGTAATTCTAAAACTCCTTTTGATTCAACAATAATTTCTTATAATACGAAATTGTCCAAGTTTAATTCAATATGCACATTGCTTTTAACTTTTCAAATTATTTTTTCTTAATTAGTGCCTTTTTAGTTAGTTTAAATTTAGTCATATCAAAAATTCATCGAAGGGATAAAACAAAAAATAGGTCCTACACAAGTACATTTTATATGCTTAATTATTTCTATGGTGGGATATTTAGGGGAAGTATGTTGGTTATTATTGTCTCATAGTACATATAGGTTAAATCCCAATTGCTATTTTATAACAAATGACTTGTGTTTTATATTACTTCGAAAACAACTTTATTATTTTTCATGCAGATTATTGGAAAATTGTTGTCACCCTCATATTCAGTAACTAACTGTCATTATAATTATAACTTAATTATAAATATCAGATATTGGCTAGCAAGTGAGATTTTGTGGATATATTGACTATACTTTTTCTAATTAATGCAATAGACAAGGAACCTTGTTTTATGGAAAATGTTCCTTGTTCTTTCGTAATCTAATAATAAGCTTAATATGTCGATTTATTTATTGCCACTAGTACCATTTTGAAGATCAGTTGAACATATATATAACACTCACATGTGATATCTTTGTCATAATAAATTATTAATTTCATGAATGGGTAAGAAAGTGAGTCAAATATATACATAAATGTAAGTTATGTACTAGCTAAATTATCGGTGAAGAAGCATTTTTTTTATTGAATTTGTACAACTGAACAGAGTGTGTTACGTTATATATTTTTTTTGTCTTTTATTAAAAATAAAAGTTCTCAACAGAAATAAATATGGGGTTATTTTACATTTTTGTAGTATAAATAAAGGAAGGGCTTTTTTTTGGGGGGGGGGGGGGGGGGGGGGGA
>NW_006239298.1:514445-517574 GCF_000226075.1 Solanum tuberosum | reverse complement strand
GGTTTTGTGGGGGTGAGGGGGGGGGGGTTGGGTTGAAAAAGATATATTTTTTTATATATTATATAGACAGGCTATTACAA
Organism: Solanum tuberosum; assembly: GCF_000226075.1. NCBI lineage: Eukaryota > Viridiplantae > Streptophyta > Magnoliopsida > Solanales > Solanaceae > Solanum > Solanum tuberosum. Next base: position 517,494 of record NW_006239298.1, on the reverse strand, counting down.
TCTCTAAGAAGAAAAGCACTAATGATTATCCAAATAAAAATTGTTAATTTGTGTGCTTAAAAAGTCGGCAAAGTAATTTGAAAGAAGAAAGTTATTAGATAAATCGTGTTAGGTGCTATTTATTTTCATGTATAGTCTTTTTAATGTCAGACTGAGATATATACATAAATATGGGGTCCTTTATTTGCCGGTTGTTACCCATGCATTTTCATTCTTATTTTAATCAATTTGCTATTTGATATGTATAAAAATATGGCCTTTCATAATCGACTTAATTATTATTATTTTTACTTAGTCATTTGATATAGGGATAAGGGTCTGAAAAATACCTTAACTTTGATCGAATTTATTGTTGCGATACTAAACTTTCATGAAGACCTATTACCTCCCTAAACTATTTAATACCGTATTTTAAACATATATATTTGCCCACCTGAACATAAAAAATAATGCAAAATTATAAATAGTAATGTGTCCATGTGGGCACATATATACCTTTAAAATACACTATTAAATAGTTCAGGGGGTAAAAAATACGGTATTAAATAGTCTAGGGAGGTAATAGGTCTTCATGAAAGTTTAGTATCGCAACAGCAAATCCGATCAAAGTTGGGGTATTTTTCAGACCCTTATCCCTTTGATATATGATTTGAAATGTAACTCGATTAATCCAAAACTAGAGTTAGGTAGACTAGTCATTTAAGGAGAAATTAAATTGCTCTATATTGAGAAGTTTTATATTTTTAGGAATCGAACTCGAGGGTGAAGGGTTTTTAGTCACTGCACCACACTCCTCAATGTTGCACCAAGGGTTGTAGTGGAATGGTAAGTTTTCCTTCATTCTTAACCATAGGTCTTGAGTTCGAGTCCTCTTGGATATCAGACACCGAGTGGAAAAAAAAGAGGTTTAACTTAGTTAGAAGTAGGGGTAGAGTCAATGTGCATTTTATGGATACGACATAACTCAATATCTTTGATCCTGACTCTATATTTGTACTAAAAAAATTGCTATATCATATGTATAAATAGTGTATTCATAATACGATTAGCAGGTTTTTCTAAAACTCATAACTCATAAATTCAAAATACTGACTTCATCTTAATAGGAAACTACAACAACTTAAATTACAATCATAGTTGAAATATGATGGGTGATTACACATTCTTGATTGAACCTTCCAACCTTTTGTCTCACTTATTGTATCATGAGACCAGAAAAAGCGTATCTTTAACGTATCATTAGCAAGTGTTTAATTTAGGAAAAACTAAAGAAAATGTCAAACTACATATTATATTAAAATTATATAGCTACACTATATTTTATTTATAATTTATGGATATATTTAATTAATAAATAGCAAAATATAATTTACACCTATAAAATTTACTTTTTCCCACTTTTCACGTTTTCTCTTCCCTATTTCCACTTTTTCAGCCTTCTTTGATTATCCCTAATTCAAAATCTTTATCCCCAAATCAATTCTATTACTCCTAAATCAACTTCATCTCCTAGTAGGACCCACAAAATCACAGATTCTTTGCCCATCAAAAATTGCATACCATTACACTTTGAATACCTTCTATTGTATTTGAATACCTTCTAGTGTATTTAGAGTTATATTGTCATTTTGTTTTCTGAAGAATATGACTGTAGTAAATGTTGTCATTCTCTTAATATACTTTTTTTTAAAAACAGTATCCTATTTAATAAGTAATTTATTTTCCTCATTTATCAGGGATTGTGGGATATATTTGCTAGCATTTGCAGAGTACCTAAGTGAGGGTGAAGGTATTTCAGTTCAATACCTTGATTCTAAATTATACCACATCAGATATGTACGGCTCATTATTGTGAGAATATACAGCGAAGAAGATGGAAGAAGGTGCTATTAGCGAGAATGAGGCACCACCCAGAATGATCAGGCCACCCACAAGAATCGATAATAGTCAACTTGTTAGGATCGATTAGTTTCTTATCCTAATTATCATTTTGAACTTCTATTTAATGCTTATGGTTAAAACTAATATTTTTGTTTTTTGTCAAACATTATCAACTCTTCTATTTATATATGATCATGTTGCAATTTTTTGTTGGGGTTATTTCATTCAATGTAATGATAGGAAGAGATGGATATATGTTTGTATAAATGTAAAGTTCATCTGAAAACATATACACTTGGATATCTACTTTTGGTAATCAATTTGTTCAGTTGTTTGTTTTTTTTATCAACATATTCAATAGTATAAATGTATGCTAGAGTCTTTTTCATATCAAAATATACACAAGTATTACTATATTCATTTATCGTCAGTTATTGCTTAAAGAAATTTGGATACTTACGTTCTTAAAAGTGATAAACATACAATAAATGTTGGTAGTAATTACATTATTCTATGTTTTTAAAGTAAGTAATATGTAAGCGTATACAGAGAACATTGTTCCTTTTGTATTTTTATAGGTTGTGTGTTATATTAATCAAATTTTTCACTAATATAACTGTTTTATATATGTATTCACCAACATATTATCAAGTATAACTATATTCACGTATTACCAGTAGTTTAGGTGTGTCAATACATATTAATAGTATCAAATTGAGTATTGAGATAATATTCAAGTTAATTTATAATTTAAGCAAGCAAACAAAGAAACAAATATTTCAAAAGGCAAATAAGAAAAAATTTATTCATTTATTCGACATAACGATAATTAAGTAAAAGAACACTTCAATAGTGGGATGTATCAGGTCCTATGCATTCCGTGTTGCAGTTCGACATGAACTGCCTATTATGACCACGTTATCCACATGTACTACAAGAATTCGTACCCTTCCTTTTACTCAACTCACTAAATGACTTCTCCCGTTGCTTCTTTGGCCTTCCCGGATGTCGCTTGTATTTTGGTGGCAACACAACTTCAGTAGCAATGTGTTCATGTATATTCCATTCACTTTTGTCAGGGAGATGATACACAGGCACTTCATATGTTTTCAATATTGTTTCTGGCTTGTAAAAGTCTGAACAATATTCATCTGGAAGATTTTTTTTT
>NW_006239298.1:478556-513946 GCF_000226075.1 Solanum tuberosum | reverse complement strand
GTAGCCATTGAATTGTATTTTTCTTAGGCGTCAATTGAAGAAAAAAGAGCAAACATAATTTTTATTTTTAAACGGATAAGAATCCTAAAAGGTAGTGGTCAGTTACATATTTAAAGTGCCAAATTTGTGGGTTTAAGGGCTGGAAAAAAGCCTTGTCAGTTACATTAACTAATTTACCTTATTTAGTGGGAAATTAATTAGAATGTATTTTTGTATTAAAAGAAAAAACGGCATATATATGGATATAGCCATTTTGTAACACAAAGTGTAGCTATTTTTTTAAAATATGATGATACTTATAGCTATTTCAATCTAATAACCCTAAAACTATAGCTATTTTTGTAAGTTACACTTTAATTTATGACCCTTGCCATACCATAGAAGATACATATATAGCAGACTCGAAAGAAATTAGTTTCATAGCTCTAATCAATTGGACTCTTCAAACAAGTGGGCCTACCTATCAATGGGCAGGCCAAATTTAGCCCAAAAATAATCAACTGGACTAAATTTTGGCCCATAGCAACAATTGGTTATTTTTAGCAATAAACGTGTGACTAATATGAATTCGTGACATGTAAGGCTTAAAAAATACGCTTTGAAAAGACCTGGAGTTGTCAAATACTAATAAGGAGAAGTCTTGATTGTTTTTTTTATATCTGCAAATTGAAGTTACTTAATCAAATGAGATTTTGACTTAGTTTTAACTCAAGAAAGTCAGTACTGTAATAAATGTATAATATTAGTATGAAATAAAGGAAAAATCATACAATCAAATAAATGTATAAAATTAGTATGAAATAAAGGAAAAATCATACAATCAATTAGCAAATAGAAATAGGTAAACTAAGATTAATTAGATCCTGATATGTTTTAAACCTACTTATGTAAATTAAAAATGTAAGTTACTTGTCTATTAGGTAAGTTTAATGATGAATTCCTATGACGGCAAAACAGAAGACCTACAAATTGGACAAGACGTCTTCCCCTTCAGCAGCCATTCCTTTATACAACTTTCGTGATATTCATGTTGACATTCAAGAGTACCAATTGTCTCATCATTCTCATATTCACATTGGCAAATAACACATATTATTTCCTCTCCATCGTCAGTACCACAATGAATTCTTGTTTTCATCATATTTCCTATAATCTCCTCTGTGACCTCCTCGTTGCCTTCCTCATAGGACACAATAGCTTCCAATAAGCCTAACAAATAAATTATGTCATCAACATCAACATCATCATCATCATCGGATTCACTTTCAGTTGTGACATCATCATCATCGATGAATTCAGATGTTGGCTGATCAAAGGAACTTTGTTGATTATATATATGATAATCTGGACCCGTAAGAGTTGAATTGTGATCCAATAAGTAGTGATTATTTGGTTGAGGTTGATGTTGATCAATGAATTCCCCTGTTATCTGATTAAACAAATAATCAAACGAACTCATGATCGATAACACTAACTAAATTATGTAATAGTAATCAATAAAAGTGTAGAGAGCAAATATTGTATGAGGAATATGAGTTTATATAGATTGTGAAAGAAAAGAGGCCGCTAAGCAATTACCATTCCGAACACAGATGGAAATTAGGAGTATTATTGGACGCTATACACGTACGTACTTCTTTACTTACTAGGACTAGGAAAAATTATACTATTACTATATTTTATACATACAAAATACTAAATATGGAAACTCTCTAACTCAAAAGTTTAATTTACAATTTTACCTCAAAAATTAAATGACAATTTAGCCCTTTTACGTTTAAACATTATTACCAAATATTTCTAACTTCTTGGTTTCTAAACTTGACCTTAAAAGTTCCTTTAATTATGAATTAAGTATTAATGATCTCTTTACTAAACACTATTCCCTCTATTTCAAGATAAGTGAATTGTTAAAATATTTTTTATAGTTCAAATTAACTTAACTGTGCGATCTTCAAGAATAATTTTAAATTTTTCTTTCATTTGAATTTTTTATGCAATGAGTTGAATAAACTTTAATGTCTTAGTTAAAATTGAGAGTAAGTATCATTGATCAATGTTTAGTCATTATAAAGAGTAATCTAACAATAAATAAAAAGGTTAAAAATGGAAATAATGTCTAATTAATATGTTAATATTCTCTTCCTAAAGGGTGTGAAATATCCCAACAATTCACTTATTTTGAAATGGAGAGAGTATTAAACAGAGCAATCAAAAGATATTCGCAGAAATTTTTCATTCAAAGTTTTTATAAGCAATTTAATTACCGTCAAAACTTGTTAGGGTGACAACAATTGTCTGAAAATTTTATGGTTGCTATAATGAGGTGTTGTTATATATGTATACAAATATTTGGTGTTTAAATCTCATTTAGTTATTGTAAACAAAACTGCAAAAAAATAATTTAATGATTTTGTGGATCAAAACAAAGAAATATATATATATTATTGGTGGACACGACCTTTTAGATATTCACACTTAAAATATTATGATAGACATTATATTTAATTTGGATAAAGGGAGAGTTTAATTATTGTTCAAAGTTAAGAAGGAAATTTGATTTTAAAGCAAACTTGAGGTGTGGAAACGATTTAATTTTCACCCTTTTATTTTTATACGTAATATGTTTTTTATATAATATTATTACATTATATTTGAGTATAACTGTTATAGAGGGGGCGGCGGAGGAGTTACTTTTGTTAAAAAAAAATGTTTTTATAATGAATGTCACTTTTTTTTGTTTGATTTATTGATCGGTTCCATTTTTGCATATCTTGAAAAAATCGATTTAGGAGAGTTAATTTTCCAAAAAAAAAGAAATTCGCTATAATGAATGTCACTTATAGTAAGATACAATATTGTTATAGAGAAGTAAAATATAATACGGAAAATTGATTTTGAAGAAGCTCAAACCGTTGTAATAAAATATTTTGTTATAATAAAGTTTGACTCCTCTAGCTTGCAATTTGATAATTTTATCCCAAAAAACATTTACTTCATCTTTTATTGAAATATTTTTGCTCTTTTATCAAATCAAACTTTTTATTCTCTTATTTGAACTTTTTTTGGACTCAAACTTGTATTAGAAGAAGTTTTCTTTTAGACCCTGACTTGTTTTAAAATGTAAGAGAACTTGTCAATTCTATATGTTTTCAATTCAACAGATAACAGAGAAAAAAATGTCAAATAAATAAAAGTGAAGTATGTTTACAAAAGTAAAAGTGAAGGTTTTTGTATGACATGTGTTTATACTAGGGCAATACTGAAGACCTACAAATTGGACAACATCTCTTTCCGTTCAACAGCCATTGCTTTAAACAGCTATCGTGATATTCATGTTGACATTTAAGAGTGACAATTGTCTCATCATTCTCATAATTGCATTGGCAAATAACACATATTTCTCCGCCATCATGATCAGTAGTAGCGCGATGAATTCTTGTTTTCATCATACATCCTATAAACTCCTCCACCTTGGATTTGATGCTTGCCACATAGTTACGGAATTCACTTGTTGGCTGATTATAAACGTCACCCCTCAAGTTTGGATTATTGTCATCAATGTGATTATTTGGTTGACTTTGGGAATTTGTACGAATCTGATATTCACTTGTTATTCGATAATAATACCCCATGTAATTATTCGTCGCTGTAGCATATGAATTCCTCAAGTATCTGTTATCATACCAACGTGGATGAGCCATGTTTCTTGAAACGTAGTAATTTGGCAGAGGTTGATCATTCGGGGTGAATTGCGAAAAGTTATGTGAATTCGAACTCATGATCGATCGATCGATAACACCAAAAAGAGGAAGAAACTATATATGTATGTGCTTCTAAATTCACAGAGGAACTAATTAATTGGCCGGTAATACTAATGAATAAAAGTTAGTTCAACTTTTGTAGAGAGCAAATACTAAGCAGCAATGTGAATTTATAGATTGTGAAAGAGGGGCTAAGCAACTACCATTCCTAAACCGGACAGAAATTGGACCGCGTTCAGGTAATCATTTACTTACTAGGATTAGGAATAATAATAATAATATTAATATTAATACTAAATATGAAAACAATGTAAGTCAAAAGTTAATTTATAATTCCAAAAGTGTTTTTTCTTTTGTTGAGAAATAATCTTTTTTTTAAAAAAAAAAAAATTAATCGTTTGACGAATTCTTAAAACAAAACAGTTTTTCTGTTGTTGAGAAGAAACTAAAAGTTTCTACTTCTTAAAAAAAGAAGAAGTTTGGTTAAGTTTCATTCAAGAATTTTATTTTTTTATTTTATACAATAAATTGCAAGTATAACTGTTATAGAGAGGCGGAACTTCATGGAAGATTTTTTTTTTTATAAAAAAAGTAAATGTTGCTATAATGAATGTCACTTCTATTGTAGAGAATTAAAATATAATCGAGAAAATCTATGGACACCAATAGTCTTTTCTCGTGAAGGTGTTCATGATTCGGTTTGGATATGTTATTCGTTAAAATAGAAACCAAACTCGGTTTTTAAATTTCTAAAACCAAACTAAACGAAAAAATAACCGTCTGTTTGGTTCAGTTTTTTTTATTCTTTCGATTTGAAAGTAATAAATTTTTTGAAGACATACGTATCTCGATAGACACAAAGTCCTAGAACAATCCATAGGAAAGCTACTGTGGATTTAATTAAGCAATACTAGAGTTATTATTATACGAACAAAGTGATTCAACTAAGAGAAAGTGTCACTATCTTATGTGGGGTAGGGTAGGTAAAGACTAAAGTAATGGATTTGGACTTAGGGTCGTAATAGTTGAACTAAAATTTAAGTGTTGGGCTTGAGAAAAATGGTAAAGTTAACGACTTAAGTTATAAATTACAAGATATTTATATTTTATTTTATATATATATATATATATATATAAAATTTCTCGGTTCGGTTTGGTTATTTTTGTGGTTTATTTTTAGTAAAATCAAAACCAAGCCAAATAATATCATTTTTTAAAATTTAAAACCAAATATAACCAAACCAAAGCAAATTTCAATTTTTAATCTGTTTGGTTCGAATTGTGATTCAGTTTGGTTTTTTAACCATAACCATGAACAACCCTAGTTTTGATCATAATTGATTGACACAATTTAAATACAATATTTTCCTTTTAGATATTCACACTCAAAATGTTATGACCATATGATAGACATTCTTAAGATTTAATTAGGATAAAGGGGAGAGTTTGATTATTGTTCAAAGTTGAGGGAGGAGTTTGATTTTTAAAGCAAAGTTGAGAGGTGAAAACAATTTTCACCTTTTATTTTTATACATAATATATTTTTTATATAATATTATTACATAATATTTGAGTATAATTATTATAGAGGGGCGGAAGAGTTATTTTTTTATAAAAATAAATGTTGCTATAATGAATATCACTTTTATTATAGGTACAATGTTATTATAGAGAATTAAAATATAATAGAAAAATTGATTTAGAAAGAGTTAATTTTCTATAAAAAAAAATAGAAAAGAATGTTGTTATAATGAATGTCACTTCTAGTAAGATATTATATATGTTGTTATAGAGAAGTAAAATATAATATCAAAAATCGATTCTGAAGAAATCTAGTAATCATTATAATGAAATATTTTGTTATAACGAGGTTTGATTACTAGGGGTGTGTGATTCGGTTCGATTTTATGTATTATCAGTTATGTTTATCAGTTTTTAAATACGCTAAATCAATAAAAATTCGATAAGAGATTTTTTATCAGTTTTTGATCTATCGTTTTTTTATCGTTAACTGTTCGGCTTTTGATTTATCCAATAAGAAAATGCTCATAAAATAAAATATATGACTTCTCACTTTTCCAATAATTTGGCGTGATACGATGAAACAAACAAATCAGTTGTAAATGTTTTGATATAGTGAAGCAAGAAAGATAATATTTAATCATGTAGATTGTAGTGTAGAGTACTGATAAAATGTTTAGCTATGTTAAATTACTAGTAGTATTTAACATTTATGAAAGGTAAAGTAGTAAATTACTACCGTCTTAAAGAGTTATCAGTTTACCCCACCTAATAGGCTAATACTAAAAATCGAAACTGAACCGATAATCCAATAAATTTATTTTATAAAACCATTAAAAATCCATCAACCCAATAACATTTTTTTTCGATTCAGTTTATTGGTCGATTCGATTTTCGCACACCACTAATAGATCGCAACTCGATAATTTTATCCCAAAAAACATCTACTTGATGTTTTATTGAAATATTTTGCTCTAGTTTTATCAAATCAAACTTTTAATGCTCTAATTTGGACTCAAACTTGTATTAGAAGAAGCTTTCTATCCTGAATTGTTTTTAACTTGTTTTGGTTGAGTTCAGATACTAGTTTTCTGTCTCATTTATGTCGATCATATTTTGGAGCATATTCGAAGGAGTTAGTTATGTTAAATTGGTAAATAGCTGCTAGTACTATATATTTTTATAATAGTGAAGTAAAACCTACTTTAAATGTTTTCGATCATGAATGTAAATTAAAAATATGAATTCGTGACATGTAAGGCTTAAAAAATACGCTTTGAAAAGACCTGGAGTTGTCAAATACTTATAAGGAGAAGTCTTGATTATTATTTTTATATCTGCAAATTGAAGTTACTTAATCAAATGAGATTTTGACTTAGTTTTAACTCAAGAAAGTCAGTACTGTAATAAATGTATAAAATTAGTATGAAATAAAGGAAAAATCATCCAATCAAATCAATATATATATATAAAGGAGAAACATAGAGAGGGTGATGTGGCACCTCTCTATGGCCTCCATTCATATTTATTTTTTTCTTCTCATTTTTATGGCATTTTTTTCATATAAATATAATAATTTACTCACTAAGAAAATAAACAATTAAATAATTTACTCACTAAGAAAACAATTAAATAAGCCCAGGTACTTTTTCACCTTTAAAAGTTATAGCTACACAAATTTAATCATATACGTTTCAGTTGTAACTGTATGTATTTATGGGTCAAGGAAATCCAAAAGACAATTAACAATTAAATAATTCACGCACTAAAATGCATTTCTTTAATGCTCTTAATCATGATGAAAACTTCAAAAGCCTCTAATCAACTAATCAGAAGAAGAAATATTTTCTAAACGGTATGCAACAAAGAAATGAATGTTCTTAAATGTAACCGTTTTTATCTTTACCTATATATCACCCAAAATTCACTTCAATCTATCATATGATAAATCCCTTTGGTGTCAGGTTAATCCCTTTGAATTTTTTATTTTTATTTGCTTTTTCTTTTTAAAATCAATATATAATATTATATAATTACTAAATGTTTGTGTTTTTGTCTGGTGACTAATCTCATTGAATTCTTTATTTTTATTTTATTTTTAAAATATTTATATAATATTATATTGCTACTTCTGATATATGTTTGTGTTGTTTTGCAAATTGAAAATAGATGACTAGCAAATGGAATCATAGGCGGACATAATTTTATATTATTTTGTTTGGTAAGTTATTTATTATTTTTAGTGGATTGATATGATTTTTTATTTACTATATTTATTATAATAATGTGTTTTCTCACTCCTTCATCTTGTATTATTCTAGATGATATAAGCATATTTTTGTTGCTAAGATGTTGAGGGCTAAAGTTAAAAATATATCAACAATAATAATATGTTATTTTACAATAAGCTCTACCAATTAAATTTACGTATTTTCAGTTAAAAGAAATACGTAAATTATAAATTCTTAAGTTGACCAAAAAAAGATTGAAGCTTGAGAATTTCAATTGTATTTTGAATTCTCTTCTTTTTTTCTAATGAGCATTGAATTTATAGATTTAAAAAAAAATAGAAATGAGTAATGATTTATATTTTATGAATTGTTAATATAGCTTTAATATTCTTTAGGACTCACTTATTATTTTGCAGTAACCGTTGTTGATGAGCACTTTTAAAGTTTTTTTAAATAAATAAATAAATACATAAAGTGTAGTTCTTGTAAGTTAGAGAAAAAGTTAGAATTTACTTAATTAATTTTAATGAATAGATGGGAAATAAATGTTTTCTATGACAATACTGAAGTCATCAATTCTTAGAATTGAAACCAATCTCTTGGGAAGTGATTGGAGGAAATCTTTTAAAGTTATATAATTTCTTTGGTATTATCAGGGGCGGCTCTAAGGCTTGGCCAGGGAGGCCATTGCCTTAGGCCTCAAAAATTTGAAGGCCCCAAATTTGTTTAAATTATTATTATTGATTTTATTATATATTAATATAACTTATATAAATAAAATTGTTATGGTATATTTTTTATTTTATTTGTTTGAGAGTATTTTTTACCAATAAGTTCATAAATTCTCATAATATTTTCACTCATTATTTGATATATTTGTTTTTAATTTCAAATTTTAAATTATATCCTTTTTATATTGGAACTAAGTTATATATATTGATAACATAATGATTTTTTTTCAATCTTTTCTTAAACTACGTGAACACAAAAATATTCATGCACTAAGTTTTTTTTTTTTGTTTTAATTTAATATATTATATGAAAATTTTATAATTTGTTTTAGATATTCACCAATGAGTGCTACTTAATGGAATGAATTATATCATTTAAATTGATCAGAAATTTGGATATTTTTGTTACTATCCATGCTCAAAACTTCAACTATTAAGTTATGTATGTTCTTTTCTTTTTCTTATTTGTTGATAGCCAAATTAAAAAATTTTATTTGAGTTTTGAAGCTTAACATCGATAATCCATCACTTTTATTTTTTGTACTCTTCTTCATTTTTTATTTTTTTTTGTGTGAAATTTGATATTTTTTGTCTGAAATGATTAATCTATTAGGTAGAAAATAGATTTTCTTGTTAGTGTATAAATTTTATAAAATAAATTTAAGGGCCTCTTAATATAATTTGCCTTAGGCCACAAGATCTGTTGAGCCGCCCCTGGGTATTATTATATTCTCTGAATATTGACTTATTGCACCTTGTATATGAGAAGAAAACTGAAAATACCCCAAAATCCTTTACTTTCTTGAATTATTTCTTTGGTATGACCAAAGATATAAAAAGTCATTCTCAAGAAATATAAAGTCTATGATGTTCAATGATCCTATAGATACATATATCAATGTGTTTGTTTATTTAACTAACAAAACAAAATTAAGTATAAATTTGTACACATCTCAATATTAAAACATTACATTTTTATTTTGAAGTTTCTCTTTCTTTCAAGATTCAGCTTTAAAAGAAAATATAAATTACTGCTTCATTTCATTTATATAGATTATTATTATATATAATTCAAGTATTTCTAAATGATTAAATTTTTTAAAATTAAAGAAAAATAAAAGAAAATAAAAAACAATAATGCATAGCTTTTTTTTGGTTAAAAGAGGAGATATTATATCATAATATTATGCATAGCTTAAAGCTTAAGAAACAATGTGTTCAAAAATTCAAGACCAATTTTTTTTAATAGTCTTGATATTCGAGAATTAAGAGAATATTAAGAAAATTCAATAAGATTTTCATAATCGCGCGAAGCGCGAACTAATTCATTAGTAAATGTATAAAATTAGAGTATGAAATAAAGGAAAAATCATACAATCAAGCAAATAGAAATAGGCAAACTAAGATTAATTAGATCCTGATATGTTTTAAACCAACTTGTATGTGTTTTCGATCATGAATGTAAATTAAAAATGTAAGTTATTTGTCTATTAGGTAAGTTGAATGATGTATGTATTCCTATGACGGTAAAACTGAAGACCTACAAATTGGACAAGATCTCTTCCCCTTCAGTAACCATTCCTTTATACAGCTTGAGTGATATTCATGTTGACATTCAAGAGTTCCAATTGTCTCATCATTCTCATATTCACATTGGCAAATAACACATATTATTTCTTCTCCATCGTCACTACCACCACAATGAATTCTTGTTTTCATCATATTTCCTATAATCTCCTCTGTAACCTCCTCCTCGTCTTCGTAATCGTCGCTTTCCACAACATCTCCGAATAAGTCTCTCAGATAATCTATGTCATTGGAATCATAATCGGATTCACTTTCATCAACCAGTCCCCTTGTTGGCTGATAATAATTATAACAAAAATAATCATAATAATAATAATAATAATAATAACACTCCATGTGATAATTCATCATTGTAGCATAGAAATCGCTCAAGTATGGATCGTAGTAATTTGGCGGAGGTTGATAATAATAGGGAGGATAATCTGGTGTGAATTGCCAAAAATTATGCAAATTCGAATTCATGATCGATAACACTAAAAAGAGGAAGAAACTATGTATGTGCTTCTAAATTCACAGAAGAAGTAATTAATTAGTAATACTATACTAATGAATAAAAGTGAGTTTTAAGTTTTGTAGAGAGCAAATAGTAAGCAGCAATATGAATTTATAGATTGTGAAAGAGGGTTAAGCAACTACCGTTCCTTAACCGGACAGAAATAGGAATATAATATCGAACCGTGTTCAGGTAATCCTTTACTTACTAGGACTAGGAATAATAATAGTAATAATTATTATAATATTATATTTTTTACAAACTTTGTTTGGATGGTTGTTATGTTTTATTGTTTCATAATATATCGTATTGTGTTGTATTGTGTCACACTATACTATTTTAATGAATATACAATGTTTGGATATATTGTATCGTTACATTATGTTCACACATTCATAATTTGAAATTGATAAACCTACGAGGAAAGTAGGGTGTGTGGTAGAGCTACAATGAAAAGTTAGAGTAAAAGATGAAATATAATTATTAAGTAATAAATAAAGGCGGAATGAGAAGAAAATATCAAGGTAACAACTCCATTATACCAAATCGATTGTTACATAAAATAGATTTTTTCGTCGTTGCTTAACGATGAATTTAAACTATACAATACACTATAACAATAAATAAAAACATTATATTTAAAATTAAACTCTTTTTGTGAATATCTTTTGATTAAACTCGTTATAGTGATAACATTGTCTAAAATTTTATGATTGTTATTAATGATGTACTGTTGTTATATAGAGAAAATGATCAAAATAGTCCTTCATGTATATGGTTTGAATTATTTTGGTCCTTTATCTATACCATCTTATCTAAATAGTCCTTAATGTATACATAAAAGGTATCATTTTGGTCCTAGCCCTAAAAACTAACTGAAAACATAAAAAAAAACTGTTAAGTTTAACTGTGAGTCCCACACTCTTCTTCCTCCCTCTTTCTTCGTCATTGCTTCTCCTTCACGTTCTTTTTTTTTTTTGGCCATTTCTTCTACGATTTCTGCTCCCAAAATCCTCTCATATTCGGCAATAAAAGCGATAATTTGTGATTGATTGTAATTAGCTTCCTTGAAAAGTTGTCAAGATCCCCTTTTGATCTTTGATTTTCAGCCCATGATCAGATGAGAATTCTGTCAGTGCAATTAGATCCGGAAGGTCATTTTTCGTCTAGTAGGATTATTGGTTTGGGTTTCGAGGCTTTCGTTTTAAGTTTGTGCAATTAGGCGTTTTAACTTGGAAATTTAGTCAAAGTTTGACTTCACTCAATATTCTTGGTAAAAAGTGATCGGATGAGAATTCCGTCAGTGTGGTTAGATCCGAAAGGTCATTTTTGGTCTAGTAGGATGACTGGTTCGGGTTTCAAGGCTTTCATTTTGAGTTTGTGCAATTAGGCGTTTTAACTTAGAAATTTAGTCAAAGTTCGACTTTAGTCAATATTCTTGGTAAAACATGATCGGATGAGAATTCCATCAACACGGTTAGATCCAGAAGGTCATTTTTGATCTAGTAGGATGGTTAGTTTGGGTTTCGAGGCTTCCATTTTGAGTATGTGCAATTAGGAGTTTTAACTTGAAAATTTAGTCAAAGTTCGACTTCAGTAAATATTCTTGGTAAAAAGTGATCGGATGAGAATTCCGTCAGCGCGGTTAGATCCGAAAGGTCATTTTTGATCTAGTAGGATAACTGGTTTGGGTTTCGAGGCTTTCGTTTTGAGTTTGTGCAATTAGGCGTTTTAACTTGGAAATTTAGTCAAAATTTGACTTTAGTCAATATTCTTGGTAAAACGTGATCGAATGAGAATTCCGTCAGCGTGGTTAGATCCGAAAGGTAATTTTTTGTCTAGTAGGATGGTTGGTTTAGGTTTCGAGGCTTCCATTTTGAGTTTGTGAAATTAGGTGTTTTAACTTGAAAATTTAGTCAAAGTTCGACTTCAGTCAATATTCTTAGTAAAAAGTGATCGGATGAGTATTCCGTCAGCGCGGTTAGATCCGAAAGGTCATTTTTGGTCTAGTAGGATGTCTGGTTTGGGTTTCGAGGCTTTCGTTTTGAGTTTATGCAATTAGGCATTTTAACTTGGAAATTTAGTCAAAGTTTGACTTTAGTCAACATTCTTGGTAAAACGTGATCGGATGAGAATTTCGTCAGTATGGTTAGATTAGAAAGGTCATTTTTGTTCTATTAGGATGGTTGGTTTGGGTTTCGAGGCTTCCATTTTGAGTTTGTGCAATTAGGTGTTTTAACTTGGAAATTTAGTCAAAGTACGACTTTAGTCAATATTCTTGATAAAAATTCATCGGATGAGAATTACGTCAGCGTGGTTAGATCCGGAAGGTCATTTTTAGTCTAGTAGGATGGCTGGTTAGGGTTTTGAGGCTTTCGTTTTGAGTTTGTGCAATTAGGCGTTTTAACTTGGAAATTTAGTCAAAGTTTGACTTTAGTCAATATTCTTTGTAAAATGTGATTGGATGAGAATTCCGTTAGCGCAGTTAGATCCAAAAGGTTATTTTTGGTCTAGTAGGACGGCTGGTTCGGGTTTCGAGATTTTCATTTTGAGTTTGTGCGATTAGGCGTTTTAACTTGGAAATTTAGTCCAAATGGTTTTCCAACTGTTCTCAAATCTGCCAAGCCTATTTGTGTCATTAGTTGCTCAAAGTCTAACTTCATAATCCATAACATGATTACCATTCAATTATTCTTCACTCCTTAGAATTGCATTAATCTTCCATTACTAACCAAAGGACGGATGGATTTATTACCTCCAATGTTGACCATTTCAATTGTGTATGGTAGATAGATAGATGTGACCCTTCATCACTTCTAATTAAATACAATCAGATACATTATGAGGAATAAATAGCTATTGTATATAGATAGTTGTAACCTTTATGAGAATCACTTTATTTCCATTCTTTACTTGACAGTGCATTAGTTGCTCTTTAAAATATTAATCTGTCACTTTCACCAACTATCAATCCAAAGGATCTAAATCCCTGTCTTTGTCACAATTACTATAGTTTGCCTGCCACATCCAACCTGCTAGTGCTTTCTTAATGATGTGATATTCTTTATTTTAGAGCACCTCAACTATGTGACTATACAAATTAAGCTAAAGGAGAAAGCATTCATGAGGAAAGAATTCACTCACACATAATTAATTATTAAAATATTAGACACATCTTCATTTAAAGTGAATGAAACTTACATAATTCATTGTTGAATTACAAAAGCTGGCACATACAATAAAGACATACAATTATATTTTTTTTTCAAAAAAAGTCTCCCATTTTTGTAAAATTATCCTTCCATGACAAACACCAAGCTTCAAAAGTTGAATATCATCCCCAACAACATATAATCAGTTGACAAAATAACATCTGAGTACTTTGTATTTCTGACTGGATCTTTGTGATTACTCCAACTGCTGAATAGTCTGCGAGAAAAGAATAGTTCAATACAGTCTCGGAGAAGAAAGAATTAAAAACACCTTGGAGAAGATGATGAACTTACTTTGGGTCAGCATTTTGAGCAATCTGAAGAGCATCTGAGCTGGCTACTTACAAAACATTAATGTTGAACCTAATCATGCATTTGTTATACAAAAATAACCTACTTTAATCCCACAACATTCACTTATATGTACATTTGTGACATTGTACTAGGTAACAAAAAAATCCATTATGGTTAGACCTTACAAAATAGTTACACAAAAATCATTCAGTGATTTAAATCTTATCATTAATAATCATCCATATCATCCATATCATACTGTGACGTAAGTTCACTGATGCTTAAGAAAAATTCCATCCTCTTTATATCTTAAGTAATTTCCATTGCTGCCTTGACTTGTTTATCTGAGTTGTATATTTCAAATGCAGGGGATCCAATAATAGAAAATATCTTGCCACAAATATCAGATAGATCACGCTCTCCTAGCTTGTCAATTAAAGAATCCATCCTCTTATCATGGCTTTCAGTGAATTGTTTCATCACCTCCATCAAACCTTTAATAACAATCTCATTATCATCTTCAGTTGTTTTTTTTTTTTTTGCATCTACCTTTTTTGTTGACTTTAGAAGACAATGCTTTAAAACTATTCTGAGATTGATGGGTTTCACCTTTTTGAATTGTGAATGCACTTTGTGCTGCTCCAGTTGATTCATTAGGTTCATCTTGAGCAGTAAATGGACTTTGTGTTGCTCCAGTTGATACATTAGGTTCCTCTTAAGCAACTTGATCTCTTGTGCTTGAAACATCATCTACGTCGACAACATCAATAGAAAATCCCACAAATGTGCCATTAGTAATTTCTTGAGCTTCAATTCTTTCTATTTCTTCAACAATATCTTCTGGCCCTTGGCAAACTCTCCAGTAGCTCTATCCTTGCCAAATATCTTTTCCCAATCAGCAAATAATGACCATTTTTTTTAAGTTCATTGACTTGACATATGGATCAACCTAAGAAAATAAAGAACAAGTACATGAAGTAACTGACAATATTTCAAAGACAAAGATCCATTAACCAAGAGAAAATATAAGTAAGTAGCAATTCCCTAATGATTTAAAATAAATATAAATCACCTTTATCAAGTCATCCTAAGCTTTTGGATCATCAACTAAGATACTTCCATCACTATATTGGAATCCTAAACCACTTCAACTCTTTAGCAACGATATGGTTGCATAACTCTTTTTCCATGCTCTTATTTTAGAATCAACATGTGGTAGAGATTTCAATCCACAGTTAGGATGACGAGCATTCATGTAGTATTCCAATTCCATTAAATATTCATGTCTAAATGTTCCATTATATCCTCTCCAACCATTAACATACAATTTTTTTAATCTATCTACAAGAGTAAGTTCCTCTTCTAGAGTCTATACCCTTCGAGATGAAGGTGTTGATTTATAGATAACAATGTGAGACATACAACAGATTGACCATTCGTTTTCACAAAATAATAAAAAATATTACTCCCTCCGTCCCATTTTATGTGGCAACATTTGACCGGGCACGGAGTTTAAGAAATAAATGAAGACTTTGAAATGTTTACCAAATTGCCCTTTAAAAAGTAGACTCATTTTTTTCTCTCCTCATAAATGTATTAGAGTATTATTTTAATATTAAGTGGGACCAACACGAGTAAAAAAAGAATTGTACCTTTAAATACTTATCATATAAGAAAATGTGACATTCTTTTTGGGACTGACCAAAAAAGAAATGGTGCCACTTAAAATGGGACGGAGGAAGTACATTTTTACAGTGAACGGAAAATAAAAAACAAAAGTGCATAAGCATACCAAAAGTGACCACATAGTTTAAAATTATAAAGATTGATTTCCCAATCTTTCATTCCATATAGACTGAGCTAGTTCATCCCTCCAAGTGGTCCACTCATCAGATGTTTCAATTGTATTAATATTGTCATGTTCATGTTGATTCTCCATGTGGAATTCCATTTCCACATCTAAGGGGTCAACTTCCATCTCCATTCGAATGAAATTGTGTATCAAACAACATGCACTAATAATTCTATTGTGAACCTTAACGAAGTACCAACATCCTTTTAATAGTCCAAATGCTCTTTCAATAACATTACGCGCCCTAGCATCCTTCATATTAAAGAGCTCTTCTCGACATCGAGGTGATGGAAATCCTTTAGCCAATATCTATATCCTCGGTAGGGAGACAGAAAATCATTTCCATTTGTATATCATCCATCGCACAAATAGTAATTGCCTAAAAATGTAAACAGTAATATAATTACTTTAAATATTATTCTATTTTGATGACGTAGAAATAGACAAGGGTCTGCCTATTATTTAGCATACCCTGAGATACTTTAAACCCATTTCTTCTTACAACAACATCTCACAATACACAACCATCAGTGGCTGATCCCTCCCAACCAGGTAATACATAAATGAAGTTGAGATTTCTATCACAAACCCCCAAGACATTAGTTTCTATATCTCTTTTTCGTGTTCTGTATCTTGGCTTATATATTGCTTCAACTCTAATGGAAATGTAAGTACCATCCAATGCGCCAAGACAATCCTAGAAGATAAATTCAACTCTAAATACTAAAGGACTATTAAAAATAAAAATACTTTCACCATAATATTTCAAGTTTGTTGTAGTAGATCAAATGTTAGATTGAAGTTTACCTACCTTAAATCATTTCCATCGATCATCAGTATCATCTTAGAGCACCGTATTAAGTTTAACAAGTAACACTGGAGTTAGTTTAAGAATAGCTCTTAGATATTCATTAAAGGCTCGACTTACACTCCACTACGATCTAATATAATCAACTTTGACAGACCTCTTCTTTTCGTGATGAGTCAAAATATTTAAGAACATTGCTAACTTTTCAGTACTCGACATATTTTTACTGTTAGTCAACCCTCCAATAGTCTTGGCTAAGGAGGCTAAAATGTGAAAGACATTTTTATCCATCCTAAGCTTGTCAATACATACAATATCATTGTCACGAATGAGAACATTTAGATGAGACAAGATTTTAGGATTTCTAGCACTTACACAATATCGAATGACCCGCCTATTTCTAGATTGTTTTATTAATAACATGTTGTAAATAGCCATAAAAAAGTAAATAAGGACAATATACAAATGCACCACAATCTCCTCGAGGATCATAAAGCATTCAACATCGCACAATTGTTGAGAATCCATTTACACCTATTTTCCAATTAAAAGTTGCAACATCATTATCAAATTGAATCCAAAAGAAAAAAAAGTATCAATCATGTTACTTAACTAATAATTGCAGACACATTGTGTATAATAGGAAGGTAATAGATGGTTTCATACTAGAATGTTCAATTTTATTTAAAATAAATAAATGAAAAGTAACATTGAAAAATAGGGTAAAATGTTTATTTTTGTTTGGCTTCAATAACTAGAATACTAATACTATTTTGTCAAACTGCAAATACATGTTCATCTTTTGCAGTTTTAGAAGCTAAAGCAACTAAACTTAATGAATCCATTTTTCAGAAAGCACGATTTTTAAACAAACAAAACAAAATTCACATCAAATTTGGGTGTACTCAAACATCAACTTAAATAGAAAATACTGAGAAGATCTAAAATTTTATTGGTCTCTCATCAGAGTAACAAGAGGAAAAACACAAAAGGAGAAAATAGGAGGAGAAGAAGAAGAAAATAAAAAAAGATCAGCCAAATTTTGAGTTCAGAACTTCTAACCTCAAAGAAAGAATGCCAGATTGAAAGTTTTTCAATCTATTTGCCTGGCAGGTGAAAAGTCATTCTAGATCTACAAATATGGAGAGAGGATATGAATGTTTATCTAAAAAGAAGTGGTGTATATTTGATTGAGAGTGAAGGGTAAAAATTGTCAATTTATATTTTTATTCAAGTATTAGTTATTCAGGTATAACTTATTCCATCCTTTACCCTGCATAAAATAATACATAGATTGACTCATAACTTAACCATGTATTAGTTATGTGATTTTCTAATTTTCTAACCAAACATAGTATTATGTGTGATAAGTTTTATACTTTGACAAGAAAATGCTACCAAACATATAACTTATTCCATCCTTTACCCTGCATAAAATAATACATAGATTGACTCATAACTTAACCATGTATTAGTTATGTGATTTTCTAATTTTCTAACCAAACATAGTATTATGTGTGTTAAGTTTTATACTTCGACAAAAAAATGCTACCAAACATGGTAAAGCTTATGCAACATTTTATACTTTGAATTGCTTTAGTTTTAAACTATTCATAATCAAAGTTAATTATAATTTTTGAACAATAAAACATTTCCAATTTAAAAAGTATAAATATTATTTGGAAAAATTAAATAAATACACAATTTAAGATTTCATAATCTCTAAAATTTTCTGACATTTAAAAAATTTACAAAAATCTTTTCTTGGATATGTCCCTATCCCTGTAACATATCATTTGCAATGTATCAGACAATCAAGAAATGAATTCGAAAACAATGAAAAATTCATTTTTTTTGTAATTGAATTTATGAAATTTCGGTACTTAATAATTCTTATAAAAATCACCCGGCTTACTCTGTAGCTGGCCCATAACAACACCCGACCCGGCTTTCATCAATTATTCAAAAATCAAAACAATAAATATTCGCAGAGAAGAAAGGATTTTGAGTTTTGGTAGCAATGGGGAGCAAGAAGAGGAAGAGAGGAGAGAGAGCCACTACCCATCCTCGTAACAAGTACTCTGATAACCCGCCAGATTTCTCCTTATTGGCCTCTAAATACTCTACCTTTGCACCTTACGTTTTCTATTCTGGAGATGGTCGACCAAGAATTGATTGGACCGATTTCAATGCCACACGTGAACTCACCAGAGTCTTGCTCCACCATGATCATGGCCTCAATTGGTAAACCCCAATTTTATCTTTTTCTTTTTCCAGGTTATTGTTATGTAAAAATGGTATCCGAGTTTTATGTTTTCTTGAACACAGAGCATCTAAACCTTACGCTACTTTTCTGTTTCTTTTTAAAGATTTTTAAAGATTCTTGATCATCAACTAACTGTGTTACTTCTAAGTTTACTATTCAGTGGATTGGCAATCAATTAGCTTTCTTTTCTTTCCTTTATTATTCCTGTTACATACCCATTTCCCCTTTCTGGAAAAAAGGTGTTTGCTTCACTATATAGTATCCTAGGTACCATCTTGTATGAGAGGTTTGATTTTACATGCACAATTTGATTGGTTTCGGAGTTTTAAGATGTTAATTTAACATGTTAGGTTTTTTCCGCTGAAAGAAAATATTAAATCTTGAATACAGGTTTAATAGATGAAGCATCATATCAACATTGAAATTTGAATAGCGAAGTTAAGTTATACTTTATTATTCAAGTTTGTGTAAGTGGTGCTAAATAGTACTCCATTAGTAATGGTATTTAAATTTGAATTGTGAAGTTAAACTTATATTCTTCAAGTTTGTGAAAGGGGTATTTAACAGTACTACTAATTGTTTAGTCTCAAACATTTTGGGTTGATGCTGTCATACATGAGGAATAAAGGAATACTAATAAATTTCAAGATTTTGGTCACTCTGTTGCTGCTAAGTTTATTGTTTAAAGTATTAGCAATCTGAGCATTTCTAAGTTAAGGTAGTTTTTTCCTCTATAGTTCTAAGTTGTTTTTTTTTCACTTTACCTTCATAATAGTTTTTCCCTTTACAGTTCTAAGCTGTTTCTTCTTTTAACTTCACCTTCCATGTCACTTTCATTCTATGGTGGCCTGGGGAATTGAAGTAAAGTTATTTGCTTTAGAGTGTTGTCCACCTACTTGCCGGTGAACCAAGTCCCATATTGTTAAGTGGAGAAGGGCAATGGAATGGACCTGTTATCTCTGATTTTGAAGCCGTAAAAAGCAGATTTCTTAGTTACCCCCCAAAAATGGAAAAGAAAAAGAAGAACTGCTGTCCACCTGCCAATGATGGAACCAGAACCCTTGGCATTTTATATGTAATTTTTTAATCTTTTGATTGCTAAAAGTCCATAGGAGATGTTAAACCATAAATGAAAAATGAAATAAATGTTTATCAGATAAATATTTTTATGAATGAGTTTTAAGCTAGAGGAACCTGAATATATTACTTAATTACTAGTGGCTCTATGCTTCCAAGCTGCATTGGAGCTGTGATACAATCTAAGCTTGGGATAGAACCTACCTACAGTTTGGTGTATAAACAGTTAACATAATGTTCCCAAAAAAAGGTAAAAAGGAAAAAGGAGAAATCCTTTCTTGTCTATGTTAAGTGACAAGCAGACTATAGATGCAGGCATGCAGCTTAGATGCAAGTGTATGTTTGTCTGTAGAGATCCCTTACATTCTAAATGATGTCATTCTCCCATCTGCATATGCCTGAACATGTTCTTCATGTAGGTGGATTCCCGATGGACAGCTCTGCCCCACAGTCCCCAACAGATCAAACTATATTCATTGGATCGAAGATCTTTTGTCATCGGACATCATTCCTAAAGTTCAAGCTGACAGAGACACTGCTAAAGGTTTTGATATAGGAACTGGGACCAATTGCATTTACCCTCTTCTTGGTGCATCTCTTCTGGGTTGGAAGTTTGTTGGCTCTGGTAGCCCCCTCTAATTTGTAATTTTCTCCCTTAACTTGCATCGTTGCTGGTGTTCTGCTAATAGGACTGTGCTACATATTTACAAAACATTGATTCCTTCCGATTTTGCTTTATACAGATTTTAGTGATGTAGCTTTGGAGTGGGCAGAGAAAAATGTCAAAAGCAATCCTCATATTTCTGAATTAATTGAGATCAGAAGAGTTAACCTGGAAAACCCAGCATCTTCCAGTGAGGAGTTGAATGATGAACCAGGAAAATATGGCCAATGTACAGACGCAGAGTTTGACAATGGAAAGGCTGTTGTCATTGGGCCTTCACCTCCTGCTCATCTCCAAATGCACTCAGGTATAGGAAAAGGATATGGTGGACCACCTATACTTGTTGGTGTAGTCAAGGATGGGGAGAAATTTGACTTTTGTATGTGCAACCCTCCATTTTTTGAGACGATAGAGGAAGCTGGATTAAATCCAAAGACTTCTTGTGGCGGGACTGAGCAGGAGATGGTTTGTCCCGGGGGAGAGAGTGCTTTTATCACTCGCATTATTGAGGATAGTGTTCAACTAAGGCAATCATTTCGGATGGAATCATTCTTAGAATCTGGTTTATTGCATTATGTGTTACAGAAGTTTATCACGAAGGCTCAATTGTGAAGAGTCCTTATATTTCCTGAACCCATGTTTACCAGGTGGTACACCTCAATGGTTGGAAGAAAAACTAACCTAAAGGTACTGATATCAAAGCTTTGGGAGGTTGGAGCAACAATAGTAAAGACAACTGAATTTGTGCAAGGCCAAACATGCCGATGGGGCCTTGCCTGGTCATTTCTCCCTGCTTCCAAGAAGATTGTACCATCTCATGTGGCTGAAAAGAATAACATGTCATTCATGCTTGAGGTCTGATATTTACTAGCCTTTTATTTGGTCATCTGGGCAATCACGGGGAAATTGATTATTCTGATAAAACAGAGCTCAATTATCATAAGTTTGTCAGTGAAAATTAGAAGTGGACTTTATGTTCCAGGACCCGAGTAATTTCCTTTCACCTGATACTGTCCCTCCTTTCATGTGCAAGTTTCGTGTCTTTTGTTAGAGATGTTGCTGAGTTCGATGCAACCTGCTTGAAGTCTTTAAGGGTCTATCTGGCCATGTGGCCCATGACTTCACTTGCAAGTATAATTATTTGCAAATTGAAGTTTTGGATTTTTTAAATTGAAATATTTTTTCATGTTGAAACAGTTGGTTTAAGGTGTATTTCAAGTGAAGTTTTTCAAAGCTTCAACTATTTCTGAATTTTTTTTGCAAGTGATGTTCATGCCTAAATGCCCAAACACAATTCAACTCCAACAAACGGCTTTCCAACTTCAAGTGATCTTTTTTAATTTGCCAACTTCAACTCAAATTTTGTGCACAGGCATACTAAGTTATGGGGGTTGAGTTGGTATTTTGAAGGTTTTGACTATTGTAGATGTGGAACTAGTTCTTCTTTAGTAAAACCTTCAAAATACTAATTCAACTTCAAGTGATCTTTTTTATTTGCCAACTTCAAATTAAAACAAGCTATGTGCTCTGCTCTCCCCCTTCCCCCACTTGAACGCAGAAAAAAAGTCTTCCGTCACTTGTGTTGGCATTGTTATCCTTCTACATTATAAATTGATTGTTGACACATTATACATTCACCAAGGTTTTGAACTTCTACCATACATATGAGGTCATGTGTTCCTTTGGCAGACTAACTAGTTTTGGCACGAACTGGTTGGACTAGTTCTGTTAATTACTCCATTGCTGGTGGGTCCAAGATGTCTTATTGATCTCCATGTTTGTTTAGGGTCTGCAGCGCCATCAGAGTGCCTTCGATGTATTGCAATCAGTGGAATCCTACTTCCGCAATATGGGTGCATCTTCTAAATTAGACTCTGCCTCATTTAAAGTTGATGTACGCTCCATTTGTTCTTCTCTCTGATTATTACTGCACCAATTACATGTTTTTCCTGAATCTAAATGCTTTCTTCTAGGTAACTTTGTCAACTGAGCAATGTAATTCTATCCTGAAGACCCAAACACAGAATGGGACCGACCAGAATATATTGATATCTGCAAATTGTCCCTCTGACAAACTGAATGGCATGCGTCTCTGTGTTTCTGTAATTTTCTTATTATAGTGATTTGCCTTTCGAACTAATGCCTCGTTATTCATAGGGTGGCTTGTTATCTCCTTATTATTTAGCATGATGCGGTCTAATGCCTGGTTGTATCTATAGGTCTTCCAGCAGATACCAGGGACACTTCTGGTGAAAGGATTATTGCTCCAGAAAGAGATCCCTGTACCAGGTTTGTCCAAAACCATTTGCTCGGATCCAATCAGTGCAGTGATATTTCATTTTCCTCTTTTCCCCTCTTCCTGTACTATTTGGTCAGATTTGGTTGCGTCTCAGTCCCCTTCGACAGATTCTTTGATAAGGTAATTAGGTAAATAATTTAATTGGTTTAAGAAAACTCCTGTATATAAGCAGTATGTAAAAAAATAGAGAGCCTACACAAAAACGTGTTCCTATAGATAACCAATTTTGTATACAAATGGGAATATCATGGGTACATCAAAAGCTAACTAAAAATAAGGTGTTGTTCCTTGCATATACAAAGTCATTATCTATCTCCTTAGAAACTCTCCTATTTCTCTACTTCTACTGGACCCACATGATAGGCTAAAGCCGCCTAAAGGGACAATAATGTCCTACGTCTTCTCTTCTTCAAAAAGACCCAGCTATGTTGGGCATCACTCTAAACACACCTCGTCGGCTACACTCCAGACCAGTTCGATCCCCTAGATCAAGCTGATATCATCAGTCAATAAAAGGAAAGCTTCTTTCAAAGACAACTTCATGAGATCTGCCTTCAATTACTAATTTCTCATCTTACACCTAGGAGGTGCTCAGTCGTGTACTAGTGTTAGTTTTTTTTTTTTCCGTTAAATATTAGTGTTAGCTATAACTTGGATCTCTAGTCCCTTTTGGCCTACTAATTCTTCTATCGATGTGATTACCTTGGCAACCAGAATATTTTTCTGCAGTATTCTGAAACAGCTAACTTTTTACTATCTCTCTTCAAACATTTAGTTCTCTTATACATTTTTGGGTTTGTTGGTGAATGTTCATGGAAAATAGTTGTCAAGACTTGTCCCAGTCTCTAGACATTTTTAACTAATATCTATTTACTTAGTAGGTTCTATGTCAAAACAGTCTGCCTGGTTTTAAGATACTTGCATCAACATATTCTCTGCAGGGGTATTTTCTGTTATATTCCAGCAATTACAAGAAGTCCTGAAGAGCAAATTCAGTAAAGGCATCAGATGATGGCTCCTTCTCTAGGTGCAGAAGATATCCTGCGTATGATCTGCCAAACTACTAGTGGGATGATAGCAGTGTGACTTATGTGTATTCTTTGCCTTTTTAATAATAAGTTAAAACTTATGTAAGGCTAAACAGTTAGGTTGTGTAGGAAATGTTGTATATCTTTCTTTGCTCTCCCGTTTTATGATAGAATTTCTTGTTGTTGATTTGGGTCAAGCAACTTCACTGATAGTACTACTATTGTGTAGAAAATCTAGAGCTTGAATGCAACAAAATACTATCCAGCTGGGTCCTGAATAGCTATTACTGAGTACCTGCCGGCTTTAAATCCCTGGTTCTCAATCACTAGAGACTAACATTGTTGCTGCTTCCAGGTAGGCATCTTACCGGGGAAAGTCCACCTCATCAATCTTTCCTAGGCATCATAACACACCAAAAACGTAATCAGTGGCCAAACTAGCAGTTTATCTGTTAACGCCCTTGGTCTAACCAGTCATTTAAAACTCGAAACAAATTACAGGTGATAATTGTGAAGCCCATGGCAGCCGAAAGCATATAAGAGGCTCATTTTCTGATATGCTTCAGTTGAAAGGGTGGCCCTTGTACTTCACAGCAAAGGTTGCTACCTGTATCATCACTCCCATCATGTATAATTGTATCGACAAAAAATGGGTAAAAATCAGAGTCTGGCTCAATTCAGCAGGAGGAGGAGGATGCACGACCAGAAAATATTCGGATGTGCT
This sequence comes from Solanum tuberosum, assembly GCF_000226075.1. Lineage (NCBI taxonomy): Eukaryota > Viridiplantae > Streptophyta > Magnoliopsida > Solanales > Solanaceae > Solanum > Solanum tuberosum. Next base: position 489,395 of record NW_006239298.1, on the reverse strand, counting down.
CCCTAAGCTGACAGGGTTGGAAAGGGATGAGCTGTGAGATAAACAAAAAGAAGAAATCAAACACGAAGTATTCTGGAGGGGACAAGTCAAGAAGGACTGGTTTGATGGTTGTTACGTTTTTTATTGTTTCATAATATATCGTATTGTGTTGTATTGTATAGTACTATATTTTTTTAATGAATATATACAATGTTTTGATAGATTGTATCGTTCTGTGTAGTTACATTTCGGCCACATTTTCATAATTTGAAAATGATAAACCTACAAGAAAAGTAGGGTACGAGGTAGAGCTACTATGAAAAGTTAGAGTAAAAGATGAAATATAATTATTAAGTAATATAAATGAAGACAGAATGAGAAGAAAATATCAAGCTAACGACGCGATTACACCAAATCGATTGTTACATGAATTTTTTCGCCGTTACCTAACGATGGATTTAAACGATACAATAAAATGTAACAATCAATACAAACATTATATTTAAAATTAAAATCTTTTTGTGAGTATTTTTTTATTAAACTTGTTATAATGACAAAATTGTCTAAAATTTTATGATTGTTATTAATGATATATTATTGTTATGTATACTAACATTTGTGTTTCAATTTTATTTATCCATTATAAATAAGATTACAAAAAAATAATCTACTATTTTTGTGTATTGCGTTAAAAAAAAAAAGAAGGAATGTTTGTTCATCAATTTAATCCAATTTCATTTTTCTTTTCAAAGAAAATTGTTTATACTCCTGTTTGGACTTTTCTCTTTTCTTCTATTTGGACTCAAACTTGTATTAGGAGAAGTGTTGGGGCATGTAGAATTTTTGTATTTTTCAATACTCCCTTTCTTTCCTTTTCGCCGTACCGTTAATCTACAGAGAAAAAGAACGATGAATTTTTCCGACGAGTGGAAGGGCTCTTTGGACAGGATGTTCATCCTTTTCTCCACCACGTCTCCTCTCAAATTCACACGAAGAATCCTCTTCGAAACGCCGCCGTATTGATAGTCCAATAGGACCTTTGATTTTCAGACCATGTGAAGAAACGCTGACGCCACTCCTTCGCTCGCCATTGTTATCTACTCGGCTTCCTCCTCCGGTTCCTGACCTCTCTCTACCAAGATTCCTTCAAACTTCAAGTGGTATGCTTTTTTCTACAGCTTCTTCAATTGCTACAGAGTTTACTCCACAGGTTTCTGACTCAATTCACAACTTTAATTCAATCCAGTTTCTTCCACTTCCTAATGTTGGTAAAAATAGCAAACCCAATTCAATTATAGGAATTTCTCTAACGGGAGAGAATTATGACCAAGTTGGGTTATTTATGCTCTGTTCTGAAGATACCCAATTTGTGGCTAAGAAATTCAAGAATGGTACATCTTTTTTAGTGCATAATCACAAGCTAAATTTTAGAATTTTGAGGTTATTAGTGAACCCAGTTAGTGAAATTGATGATTCTTGTTCTTCTAGTTATATTACTTTTGGGTATTTATTGGTTTGTACTTTGTATTCTGTTCATTGGTATAGCGTAAACATAGGGGTTAAAGGAGACGAAAATGTTATGTTAGATTATGTGGGTAGTGCTGATAGAAACTTGTTCAAAGGTGGGACTGTTTGCCATGCTTGTTGGAGTCCACATTTGAGAGAAGAGTGTGTGGTGATGTTGAAAAATGGGGATTTATTTTTGTTTGATATGAGTTCTTGCGGAAAGAGTCACACTTTCTGTGCTTCTGATGTATTGCAAGGCAAGAAATTGCAAGTTTTGTGGGGTAAGTTGGATAGAGATGAACAGTGGGTAAGCTGTGAATTTAGCTGGCATCCGAGGATGTTGATTGTTGCAAATTCAAGGGCTGTATAATCCATGGTCTGAATAATCCAGCTTACGTGACTGTTTTGAGATTGTCTGACCTGAGGCGACGTAGTAGAGATGATAAATGGGCTTGGGCTACTGAATCAGGGAGTTGCATTTTGGTAGGATCATTCTGGGATTGTGAATTTTCTCTATTCTGCTATGGGCCAGACAGCAATCACAGCCATAAATTTTCAGAAATTTCGAGGCTCAGTAAATCTGTATGTGCTTGGGGGCGACCTTTAGACCTCTCACTGTCTGGTCGTGATTGCTGTCGTGAAAGTTGTCTTATGAGAGAATATTTCTCTGAAGATATTCTTCCTGATTGGATTGATTGGAGGCAAAAGAAAGTCATTGTTTTGGGGTTTGGTATTCTCAACAATGGCCTTTCTATCCAATCAGATGATACTGATAGCTCTGCTAGCTTTTTCCTTGTAAGGTTAATGTCCTGTGGCAGTTTAGAAGCTCAGAGATACACTGCAGCATGGGACTCTGAGGAAAAAGTCAGAAGCACCTTATGGAGGAAATTCTGTGTGTTCTGAAAATAACCTTCTATATGATATGGGTGTTGAAGAATTGGAATTGAAAAAGAGCCACATCTACCTGGGCCTTGACTTTCTTAAAGAGTATCTGAATGGAAAACTACCTAAATTCGTTAGTAGGAAATACATGGAGAATCTAAAAGATTCTGAAGAAAATCGTTCAGAGTTCCACCAGCAAATATGTCAGAAGCTTCAAGAATGTGGCGTCGCATGACTAAAATCATCTCTAATCGTTTCTGATGTAATCAAAGGTATCAGCTTGCCAGCAAGCATTTATGAGATTGCACTAGAAAGCATTAGCACCAGTTTGCCTAATAATCTTCTGGGGTTCACTTTCTCTGCCTTCTTGAGATTCCCTGAATTTCCCCTGAAACCGAAGAAACCTTCTCTAGAATTTTCTGACATTTTCGACAAACTATATCCACTGCCTTTTCCCTTGCATAAATGTTGTATTGATGAGACACCAGAAGAAGTTCAGTCTTGCTGTTCTTCTGCTCCCGTTCTTCCTCCTGCTTTTCTGGTAGCTCTTAATAACCTTCGAATTGCAGAAAGAGATATATTGCCACTTGATGCTGAGTTGAGGCTTCAGAGTGATAAAGTTATGAAGGTGACCCATGAAATCGGTTTGTCACACTCTGGTAATGAGCCTGATGATGGCTATTCAGTTTCCCTTGATGCAGATACTGAGTGCCCTAGCGATTGGTTGGAAAAAATGAGGCCTCTCTGTTTACATGAACGTGTGGCATTCTCTGACTGTTATATCTCAAAAATGGATTTGGGAGTAGAACCTGATAAAAGATTTACAACCTTCATCTATAAAAAACATGAAGAACCTATCTCAAATGCCAGCAAAGAGATGACAGGAGTGGAGTTGTTCGATGAGGGGTGTCCAGTAGAGCTCAAATTCAATGATAGTCTCGCAACGCTGGGGGTAAATGAGCTACAGATTTTTAGATTGTTGAAACAAAAGGATTTAGGTTTTCAGAAAAAATTTCAGTTGTATCAAGAGTATTTAACTGGATGCCATAAGTGAAGACAAGGTTCCGAGTTTTCCTATTTACTTCCTCTTAATTACTTTGCTATTTTATTTGAAAGAGGATTTCTTCAGTAAAGTACTGTTAGGGGTATCCAGTGTTCTCCAAGAAATACTACTTTCAAGGAGGGAACCATGTGTATGAAAGATTGAAATGGAAGAAGCTGAATTGTACTCAATCAAGAATTCAAGACAGAATGGGCCCACGTCAGTCAAAATTTCATTTCAAGTAAGAACTTTGCTAAATTCGTAATAATTTTTTCAGCCTTCATATAGATTGTATGATAGAGACAATTTAGCTGACGAAAATCCATAATTTGGCATTTTCTGTTGTTTCGTTTATATTTGTGCAGAGATAATGGAACTCTAGTGGGTGATTTGATGGGAAGACCAAACCAATTGCAAGACATTATCATCAACTGAACAATATATCCATATCTGGATTTGCTTTTGCATTCTGGTGAGTGGCTTGTGCTCCCCCTCCCCAGAACTTCTTTGTATCGTTTTAAATTTAATGTTTATATTTTTGTGGCATCAGGAAGGTGCTAGTTAACTCATATTAGTATCAAACTAGGCTCATACTCACGGTTTATACTATTTTCAAATCTGCTTACCTGTTTTGGTAGCAATGTGGAGCAAGAAGAGAAAGAGGAGAGAGAGCCACTACCCATCCTCGTAACAAGTACTCTAATAACCCGCCAGATTTCTCCTTATTGGCCTCTAAATACTCTTACCTTTTCACCTTACGTTTTCTATTCTGGAGATGGTCGACCAAGAATTGATTGGACCGATTTCAATGCCACACGTGAACTCACCAGAGTCTTGCTCCATGATCATGGCCTCAATTGGTAAACCCCCATTTTATCTTTTTCTTTTTCCAGGTTATTGTTATGTAAAAAGGGTATCCGAGTTTTATGTTTTCTTGAATACAGAGCATCTAAACCTTACGCTACTTTTCTGTTTCTTTTTAAAGATTTTTGATCCTCAACTAACTGTGTTACTTCTAAGTTTACTATTCAGTGGATTGGCAATCAATTAGCTTTCTTTTCTTTCCTTTATTATTCCTGTTACATACCCATTTCCCCTTTCTGGAAAAAAGGTGTTTACTTCACTGTATAGTATCCCTTGATTCAATCTTGTATGAGAAGTTCGATTTTATATGCTCAATTTGATTGGTTTCGTAGTTTTAAGATGTTACTTTAACTTCGTTATATTTTTACCGGTGAAAGAAAATATCAAATCTTGAATAATGGTTTAATAGATGAAGCATCATATCAACATTGAAAATTTGAATAGTGAAGTTAAGTTATACTCTATTATTCAAGTATGTGCAAGTGGTGCGAAATAGTACTCCATTAGTAATGGTATTTAAATTTGAATTGTGAAGTTAAACTTATATTCTTCAAGTTTGTGAAAGGGGTATTTAACAGTACTACTAATTGTTTAGTCTCAAACATTTTGGGTTGATGCTGTCATACATGAGGAATAAAGGAATACTAATAAATTTCAAGATTTTGGTCACTCTGTTGCTGCTAAGTTTATTGTTTAAAGTATTAGCAATCTGAGCATTTCTAAGTTAAGGTAGTTTTTTCCTCTACAGTTCTAAATTGTTTCTTTAACTTTACCTTCATAATAGTTTTTCCCTTTACAGTTCTAAGCTGTTTCTTCTTTTAACTTCACCTTGCATGTCACTTTCAGTCTATGGTGGCCTGGGGGAATTAAAGTAAAGTTATTTGCTTTAGAGTGTTGTCCACCTACTTGCCGATGAACCAAGTCCCATATTGTTAAGTGGAGAAGGGCAACGTAATGGACCTGTTATCTCTGATTTCGAAGCCGTAAAAAGCAGATTTCTTAGTTACCCCCAAAAAAAGAAAAGAAAAAGAAAAAGAAGAACTGCTGTCCACCTGCCAATGATGGAACCAGAACCTTTGGCTTTTCTGATGTCATTTTTTAATCTTTTGTTTGCTAAAAGTCCATAGGAGATGTTACACCATTAATGAAAAATGAAATAAATGTTTATCAAATAATTTTATTTTGAATGAGTTTTAAGCTAGAGGAACCTGAATATATTACTTAATTACTAGTGGCTCTGTGCTTCCAAGCTGCATTGGAGCTTTGATACAATCTAAGCTTGGGATAGAACCTACCTACAGTTTGGTGTATAAACAGTTAACATAATGTTCCCAAAAAAAAAAGGAAAAAAAGAAAAGGAGAAACCCTTTCTTGTCTATGTTAAGTGACAAGCAGACTATAGATGCAGGTATTCAGCTTTAGATGCAAGTGTATGTTTGTCTGTAGAGATCCATTACATTCTAAACGATGTCACTCTCCCATCCGCATATGCCTGAACATGTTCTTTATGTAGGTGGATTCTCGATGGACAGCTCTGCACCACAGTTCCCAACAGATCAAACTATATTCATTGGATTGAAGATTTTTTATCATCGGACATCATTCCTAATGTTCAAGCTGACAGAAACACTGCTAAAGGTTTTGATATAGGAACTGGGACCAATTGCATTTACCCTCTTCTTGGTGCATCTCTTCTGGGTTGGAAGTTTGTTGGCTCTGGTAGCCCCCTCTAATTTGTAATTTTCTCCCTTAACTTGCATCGTTGCTGGTGTTTCGCTAGTAGAACTGTGCTACATATTTTCAAAACATTGATTCCTTCAGTTTTTGCTTTATACAGATTTTACTGATGTAGCTTTGGAGTGGGCAGAGAAAAATGTCAAAAGCAATCCTCATATTTCTGAACTGATTGAGATCAGAAGAGTTAACATGGAAAACCCAGCATCTTCCAGTGAGGAGTTGAATGATGAAGCAGGAAAATATGGCCAATGTACAGACGCAGACTTCGACAATGGAAAGGCTGTTGTCATTGGGCCTTCACCTCCTGCTCATCTCCAAATGCACTCAGGTATAGGAAAAGGTTATGGTGGACAACCTATACTTGTTGGTGTAGTCAAGGATGGGGAGAAATTTGACTTTTGTATGTGCAATCCTCCATTTTTTGAGACGATAGAGGAAGCTGGATTAAATCCAAAGACTTCTTGTGGTGGGACTGTGCAGGAGATGGTTTGTCCCGGGGGAGAGAGTGCTTTTATCACTCGCATTATTGAGGATAGTGTTCAACTAAGGCAATCATTTCGGTATGGAATCATTCTTAGAATCTGGTTTATTGCATTATGTGTTACAGAAGTTTATCATGAAGGCTCAATTGTGAAGAGTCCTTATATTTCCTGACCTCATGTTTGCCAGGTGGTACACCTCAATGGTTGGAAGAAAAACTAACCTAAAGGTACTGATATCAAAGCTTTGGGAGGTTGGAGCAACAATAGTAAAGACAACTGAATTTGTGCAAGGCCAAACATGCCGATGGGGCCTTGCCTGGTCATTTCTCCCTGCTTCCAAGAAGATTGTACCATCTCATGTGGCTGAAAAGAATAACATGTCATTCATTCTTGAGGTCTGATATTTACTAGCCTTTTATTCGGTCATCTGGGCAATCATGGGGAAATTGATTATTCTGATAAAACAGAGCTCAAATATCATAAGTTTGTCAGTGAAAATTAGAAGTGGACTTTATGTTCCAGGACCCAAGTAATTTCCTTTCATTTGATACTGTCCCTTATTTCATGTGCAAGTTTTGTGTCTTTTGTTAGAGATGTTGCTGAGTATGATACAACCTGCTTGAAGTCTTTAAGGGTCTCTCTGGCCATGTGGCCCATGACTTCACTTGCAAGTATAATTTTTTTGCAAATTGAAGTTTTTTTTTTTTTTTTAGACAAACAACTTTAACTTATATAGAATGGCAATGGAGTCAAAATATAATCAACTAAAGCAAAAAACTGCCTTAAATTGTTGTAGCAACAAGGTCAATTTGTAGCACAAAACTAGTAAACACTTGAATGTCAAAATTTCACCAAAACATAAAAAGAAAGTTCCTCTAAACTCTCTGCTCAACTCTTAGATGCCAACTTTTCTTTGGCTTTTTGGATCTTCAAAACCTTCTTAACAATTTTTTGCTCTTCCACCAAGAAAGCTCGGACAATCCTCTCCCTCACTGCTCCTCCAGACAATACTCCACCATAGGCACGGTTCACAGTCCTCCTATTCCTAGACAGCCTGGACCTCTTGTACTCAGCTGGTCTCAGGTGAGGAATCCCCTGAATCCTCTTTCCAGTGACAGGGCACTTAGGACCATTAGCAAATTGAAGTTTTGGATTTCTTAAATTGAAATATTTTTCAGTTGAAACAGTTGGTTTAAGGTGTATTTCAAGTGAAGTTTTTCAAAGCTTCTATTATTTATGAACTCTTTTTGCAAGTGAAGTTCATGCCTAAATGCCCAAACACAACTCAACTCCAACAAACGGCTTTCCAACTTCAAGTGATCTTTTTTTATTTGCCAACTTCAACTCAAGTTTTGTGTACAGACATACTAAGTTATGGGGGTTGAGTTGGTATTTTGAAGGTTTTGACTATTGTAGATGTTGAACTGGTTCTTCTTTAGTAAAACCTTCAAAGTACTAACTCAATTTCAAGTGATCTTTTTTATTTGCCAACTTCAACTCAAAATAAGCTCTGTGATCTGGCCTCCCCTTCCCCTCACCTGAATGCAGAAAAAAAGTCGTCTGTCACTTGTGTTGGCATTGTTATCCTTCTGCATTATAAATTGATTGTTGACACATTATGCATTCACCAAGGTTTTGAAATTCTACCATACATATGAGGTCATGTGTTCCTTTGGCAGACTGACTAGTTTTGGCACGAAGTGGTTGGACTAGTTCTGTTAATTACTCCATTGCTGGTGGGTCCAAGATTTCTTATTGATCTCCAATGTTTGTTTAGGGTCTGCAGCGCCATCATAGTGCCTTCAATGTATTGCAATCAGTGGAATCCTACTTCTGCAATATTGGTGCATCCTCTAAATTAGACTCTGCCTCATTCAAAGTTGATGTACGCTCCATTTGTTCTTCTCTATGATTATTACTGCACCTATTACATGTTTTTCCTGAATCTAAATTTTCTTCTAGGTAACTTTGTCAGCTGAGCAATGTAATTCTATCCTGAAGACTCAAACACAGAATGGGACCGACCAGGATATATTGATATCTGCAAATTGTCCCTCTGACCAACTGAATGACATGCGTCTCTGTGTTTCTGTAATTTTCTTATTAAAGTGATTTGCCTTTCGAACTAATGCCTCGTTATTCATAGGGCGGCTTGTTAGTCTCCTTATTATTTAGAATGATGTGATCTAATGCCTGGTTGTATCTATAGGTCTTCCAGCAGATACCAGGGACTCTTCTGGTGAAAGGATTATTGCTACAGAAAGAGATCCCTGTACCAGGTTTGTCCAAAACCATTTTCTCAGATCCAATCAGTGTAGTAATATTTCATTTTCCTCTTTTCCCTGCTTCCTGAACTATTTGGTCAGATTTGGTTATCTCATTCCCCTTCGACAGATTCTTTGATAAGCTAATTAGGTAAATAATTTAATTGGTTTAAGAAAACTCCTGTATATAAGCAGTATGTAAGAAAATAGAGAGCCTACAGAAAAATGTGTTTCTATAGATAACCAATTTTTTTCTATATAAATGGGAATATCATGGATACACCAAAAGCTAACTAAAAATAAGGTGTTGTTCCTTGCATATACAAAGTCATTATCTATCTCCTTAAAAACTCTCCTATTTCTCCACTTCTACTGGACCCACATGATAGGCTAAAGCCGCCTAAAGGGACAATAATGTCCTATGTCTTCTCTTCTTCAAAAAGGCCCAGCTATGTAGGGCATCGTTCTCTAAACATACCTCGTCGGCTACACTCCAGACCAGTTCGATCCTCTATGATCAAGCTGATATCATCAGTCAATAAAAGGAAAGCTTCTTTCAAAGACAGCTCCATGAGATCTGCCTTCAATTACTAATTTCTCATCTTCCATCTAGGAGGTGCTCAGTTGTGTACTAATGTTAGTTTTTTTTTTTAATACTAGTGTTAGCTTTAACTTGGAGCTCTAGTCCCTTTTGGCCTACTAATTCTTCTATTTCGATGTGATTACCTTGGCAACCACAATATTTTATGTTGCTTTCTTCTCTCTAGAAGAGTATTTTACTGCAGTATTCTGAAACAGCTAACTTTTTACTCTCTTTCTTCGCAAACATTTAGTTCTCTTATACATTTTTGGGTTTGTTGGTGATTGTTCATGGAAAATAGTTGTCAAGACTTGTCCCAGTCTCTAGACATTTTTAACTAATTTTACTTATCTATTTACTTAGTAGGTTCTATGTCAAAACAGTCTGCCTGGTTTTAAGATACTTGCATCGACATATTCTCTTAGCCATCCTTTGATATTTCGTTCTTTTTTGCAGGGGTATTTTCTGTTATATTCCAGCAATTACAGGAAGTCCTGAAGAGCAAATTCAGTAAAGGCATCAGATGATAGTAGTTTGACTTATGTGTAACCTTTTGCCTTTTTAATAAAAAAGTTTTGACTTATGTAAGGCTAAACAGTAGGTTGTGTAGGAAATGTTGTATATCTTTCTTTGCTCTCCTGTTTTATGATAGAATTTCTTCTTGTTGATTTGGGTCAAAGCAACTTCACTGATATTACTACGATTGTGTAGAAAATCTTAAGCTTGAATGCTATCCAAATTCTCAATGAGCAATATCATCATCCTGGTTGAATGGCATATTTCTGCAACTAATAAATGTGTCTATGTATTTTGCATTACTCATTTGGGACAGGATTATAGAATAAAGTTTCTTGTTAGTGCTTGATCAATAAGATAAAAAGAGATTGTCTATCAACAACAACAAACAAAATGTAATCCCACAAGTGAGGTAAAGGACTTTTCTATCAAAGGAAAAACAAAGTGGTTATTGGTCTCTTACGATAAGGGAGACAACAAAAATCAAAATTCAGCAAAATTTTAGCCATGATCTTCCAATACAACAAAATACTGTCCAGCAGGGTCCTGAATAACTATTACTGAGTACCTGCCGGCTTTAAATCCCTGGTTCTCAATCACCAGGGACTAAGGGTGTGTTTGGTATGAACGAAAATATTTTTCGAAAAATATTTTCCAATTTTCTCATGTTTGGTTGAGTTAAATGTTTTGGAAAATATTTTCCAAATTAACTCATTTTCCTCAAATTTAAGGAAAATGATTTCCCTTCAAAACTTAAGAAAAATATTTTCCAAACCTCTCTTTCAACTTCAAATTACAATTATTTTTTTGTTAGAAAAATCAATTTATTTTGTTCCCACCCTCAGACCAGCTCCCCCAAAGAAAAAAATATAATTTAAAGCTCGTTTTTAAATTCAATTTTTTTACCCCACCTTCACCCCTACCCCCTCCCAAAAAAATATTAAAAGTTATTTTAAAAAAATATTTCTAATTTCAATTATTTTATTC